>NC_091567.1:35018873-35041373 GCF_042767895.1 Penaeus vannamei
CATATATGACTATGATAAAAAGAAAACATATATTGCATATAAATAAGTCGTGTCCAAGATTCGAAACCACATCCCTCGCCAGCCCTTCGTCATGTAAACAGAAGCTACGCAGGCAGCACGAGGAAGTGGTGGTCGCGCGAGAACTCCTTAGCCACGATGACTGCGCTTGTCCCGGCGTCGCTGTTCCGCCTCTGGAGTCTTTAGTTCCGCTGTTTCGGATGCATTTACACCTCGCCAAGGTCTGCGTACGTGTTTTTGTTGTGTTTATTTGTTTGTGAGTGTCTTTTTTTTTTGGTTGGTTGGTTGTTTGTTTTTCATTTCAAGGCGGATATCGGTGTAAAGGAGAGATGTAATGCGAGAGACAATTTTTTGTTGTTGTTATGTCTGCGTGTCAACATCTCGATCTGTCGGTATTTTCTCTTAATTGGATAACGGGTGGATTAATTATCTTTTGATAGAGTGATGTCAAGCGGGAGTTTTCTTTTTTGGCGGGAGTGCGGTTCGTCATCACGACAAGGTCCAGCAGCCATCGTGTTAATGAACTTTTGGCGCCGTGACACTCGTGCGAGGGTTGGGACGAGCGCGGGGTGACAGGGAGCGCGAGTGTAAAGTCTTTTGAAGAGATTAATACTTATTTAGGCATTCCGTGAGTGGGGTTTTATTTTCTGTGCAGACGAGGCTAAATCTTCTGTTTGTTTGTCTTTGTTTTCTTTTTTGAAGGAGTGAATTCCTGTTGTTTTTTCTCGCTCCCGTTTTAAGACTAACTGATTTTTATATTTTTTTATTCATTTATTTATTTATTTTTTACGCACATACCACATAAACACGTAGACATGCAATGATACCGAAACACACGTATAATCCACATTTTCTCGAGATTCGTACCCTCAGCCGCCTTATATACGCTTGCACTCTAGTATATGGGCGCCAAGGAGTGTGTGTATGGAGTCACCTTGAGCGGGCGCCGGGGGGGAGGGGTCCATTAGTCAGAGTGTTTCCTGTCCAGTTGGTGCTCGGGAGATATATATATTACGATTATTATTATTTTCTTTATTATTATCGTTGTTGTTGCGATTTTTTTTTTTTTTTTTTTTTTTTTTGGATAGGTGTTGCTGTTATTGATGCTATTGTCATTATTTTTATTATTGTCATCATCATAGTTTTGATGTTATTTACGGTGTTTTTCGGATTCCGTATTAGTATATTTATATTTATTTTGTTTTTTTCGTTTTTCTCTTTTTTCTTTAGATATCCATCCCCCTTTTTTCTTTTATATCCGTTTCTCCGCTTCCTCCGTGCTTCATTAATTTCCCGCCAAGAATATTTTACCGTTTTCCTTCTCATTTTTCCGTTTTCGAATTCTCTTTGCGTTTTGCTTATTGGTTACCCGTTTTGCTTTCCACGAACTCGGAAATAAAACTTTTCTCATATTTTATTGTAGATAATCTTTCTCTTTTCGAATCTGAAAGAAAAATGATAGATGATTATGATAGTAATGGCAAAATGTTTGGATAATATATAGATTAAAAAGAAAACGAAAATCCATTATTTTTGGATAATTTTTTTTTGTTCGTGCGCACCAAATGCAATGTTCAAGGTGGGTGGTTTTGGGAGTTCATTTAATCTAGAAGTGGAGTTTTTGTGTGCTTGTGGTGCACCTGCGTGTGTATGTGTGTGTGTCTGTGTCTGTTTTTCTTTTTGTGTTTGCGCATGTATGTGTGTCTGTTTTTGGGGGGGTTTGCGTATTTGTGTATGTATGTGTACAAGTGTGTGCGCGTGTGTGTCTGTGCCTATGTATGTATGTACGTACAAGTGTCTATGTGTCTGTGTGTACGTGCGTCTGTGTGCGTCTGTGAGTCTTTCCCCCATGCGTAAAGTCACGGTCCAGACTCGTCAGCTGATCCACGTCTAACACCTGCTTCCTCGCGACCAGGGGGGAGGAGGGAGGGAGGGAGGGAGGGGGTTGAACGCGTATTTTTATTAAAGTGTCTTTTCCTCTCCTTCCTTCGCCCTCTCTGCGTTCGTCGGAGAGGGTGGGGAGGTGGTGGGTGGGGTAGGGAGGAGGGGTATGGGGTGGGGAGGGGGTGGTGGGGTATGGGGTGGGGAGTGGGTGGAGGGGTAGGGGTGGAGTGGTAGGGGTGGGGAGAGGGTGGAGTGGTAGGGGTGGGGAGAGGGTGGAGGGGTAGGGGTGGGGAGGGGGTGGAGGGGTAGGGGTAGGGGTGTGGAAGGGGTGGAGGGGTAGGGGTGGGGAGGGGGTGGTGGGGTATGGGGTGGGGAGTGGGTGGAGGGGTAGGGGTGGGGAGGGGGGTTGGTGGGGTATGGGGTGGGGAGGGGGTGGTGGGGGAGGGGGTTGGGAGGGGGGTTAGGACTCGCTCATCGCTTGCTTTAAGTGGATATGAGGTGGGGGATCGGGGTGGTGGAGTTGGTGTTGAAGGTGATGGTGGTGATGGCTTTGTTAAGAGTGGTGATGATTCTGGTGTTGGTGGGGAATGGTAGTGATGATGGTGATGACTTTGTCAAGAGTCTGGTGTTGAAGGGGAATGGTGGTGGTTTTGGAAGGTGTCGGTAAGTGGTGATGATGATGGTGATGGTGATGCCTTTGTCGTTGGTGGTGACGATGCTAATATGGTGATGACGATCATGAAAATTGCATTAACTGTGGTGATTGCGTGGGTGGATGCGCCGGAGTGAGAAAAGGCAGCAAGTGTGAAAATAAAAGGAAATAGAAAGGGAAAGGGAGAGAGAAGAACGTAGGAAGGGGAAAAAAGTCACAAATTCCGTAGTTCCGGTCTGGAAGAAAGGGACAGGAGAAAGAAAAAAGAAGAGGGAGAAGTGGAATAAGAATAACAATTATCATCATTATGTACTTATTATCGTGATTATTTTTTTATGTTTATATTTATTTTTGTTCTTATATCTATATTCTATTTATTATCATTATGTACCCCCCCTGCCCTCGGCGTGGTTCTCGTAGCGGCGTGAGTGGGCGGGGGGGGGGGAGTGTCCTTTCCCTGGAGCTTTTGTTTCTTCTGGTGGCCTTCACTTTATCGTTTTTTTTTTTTTTTTTTTTTTCAAGTTTCGTCTTGTGTGTTTCCGTTTCCGTTTTTTTTCTTTCTATCATTCTTTTCTCTGCTGTGTCCTCTTTTCTGTCTTTCTCTTTCTCAATTGTCCTTTGTCTTTCTCTTTCTCTTTTGTCCTCTGTCTTTCTCTTTTTTCCTTTTCTCTTTCTCATCCCCCCCCCCCCTGTGTGTGTGTGTGTGTGTGTGTGTGTGTGTGTTTTGTATTGGATATCATATACATGTTTGTGAGTGTATCTATATCGTGAGTGAGTGTGAGTGAAAGAGAGAGTCAGTGTGAGAGAATGTGTGTGTGTGTGTGTGTGTGTGTGTGTGTGCCCATTTTGTATTGGATATCATATATGTCATGTATAGACTTCTGTTCAAATATTCAGCCAAGACCCCCCCCTACCCCCACCCCCACCCGCCCATCCTTCGTGAACCTGGTGACTTCCTCGTGTCATGCAGCGTTTTGGCTTTTATTCGCGTTTCTTGTGTCTGTTTGCGGTGGCGCGCAAGGTAAGCCGCTCATCTCGAGGCCTTGCCAGGTATTTCGGGGAAGAATCGTTTCCCTCTTCTTCTTCTTCCTCCTCCTTCTCTCTCTCTCTGCTCTTATTCTTCATCATCATGCTCATCCTCATCCTTCTCTTTTTTCTCTTCATCCTCATTCTGCTCTTATTCCTCATCCTCATCCTTCTCTTTTTTTTCTCTTCTCCTCCTCTTCATCCTCGTTCTGCTCTTATTCCTCAGCATCATGCTCATCCTCATCTTCATCCTTCTTTTTTTTCTCTTCTCTTCATCCTCCTCCTCCTCCTCCTCCTTCTCCTCCTCCTCCTCCTCTCGAAAGTTCAAGCACAGACTCACCGAAGGCGCGGGTTCCGCCATGACGAAGGCGTGATGTTCAAGCGCGGTTTTCTCTCGGCGAGGCGCGAGGGCCAAGGAGGGGAAAGGAAGACGGCTTGGGCGCTCGTCGGGGCCGCGGAGGCAGCGTGGCGTAGCGGAGAAAGTGGCCAGGGACAAGAGCCCGCCTCCAGCGCCTCCTTGTCCGCCTCGCTCCGTCGGCGGGGCGTGACGGCCTGCCTTCCTTCGGCCATTACGCTTTCCCTCGCCTCGCTGGCCGCCGCTGTTGCACCTGCTCCTTTTGCTCCTCCTCGTGCTCCTCCTTGTCCTCCTTGGCCACCTGTCTCTCCTTTCCCTCACCCTCCTCCTCCCCCTTGCTCTCCCTGGCCACCTGTCGCCTTCCCCTCAGCCTTTTCGTCCTTTCCCCTTAGCCATCTGTCTCGTTTTCTTGTTCTCCTTTGCACCCTTTCTTTTCCCCTTCGCCTCTCCTCTTCCTCCCACTTCTCCTTTACCACATTTTTGCTCTTCCTCTTCTTACCTATTCTTGCCTCTATCACTTACCTCGCCGGTCTTTGGTTTCCCGCCTTTTTTCCCTTCCACCCGCCGCCATCTTGCTTTCGACGTCCGCCTGCCTCACCTTGCGAGAAACAGTTGTTATGGATTCGCACCCGACGTGACGGGGGCGGTTTGGCGGGAAAAAAAGTGTAGTTCGACAAGCTTGGCTGACGGGGGAGAGGGGGACTTCCGGCGTAGGCTTGTGGGGGTCGGAGTGGAGGATGGAGGGTGAAGTGTGGGGGGTGGAGGGTCTCATCCTTGTGCTTTCCTCCCCCCTTCCCTCCCTCCCTCCCTCCCACCTCGACGCTGCGGGCTACTTCGGGTGTCCGGGGCGTATGAGCGTCCAGGAACTGGAGGATAGAGGATAAAAGCGAGGAGGGAAAGCTGTGAGGAAGAGGGATTGGGATAGAAATACATAGGCCTAGGAGTCGAAGAAAGTGTTTCGATTCTCAACACAGGCGTGAGATATTCGCGGCCTTCCTTCCTCTGCTTCAGTTCAACGCCTCAGGAAAAAAAAATTGTCTCGGAAGCTTTCGTGGGGAGAAATCCTAGAGAAGTTTCTGAAAGATTCCCAAGTGGTATCCCCCCCCCCCTCTCGGCCTCCCCACATGGAGTTAATACAAGAGCTTAGATATTTTTAGAGTGCGGGATAAAGCATTCGAGTTTGATTTCTTTCTTCGATCCTGCGATAGAACACGGGGGAGGATCGAAAATCTCGCGGGACTTGTCTAGAAGGACTTACGCGTGCAAATGATTATACAGTATATGTGTGATATATATATATATATATATATATATATATATATATATATATATATATACATATACATATACATATACATATACATATACATATACATACATACAAACATACATATAATTGTATATATACATGTATACACACGCACAAGCACAACCACCCGTATGTGTCTGTGTGCTTGCTTGCTCTTGAATAACAATTTACCAGGAATTTATACCATGCATGCACCTTAATTCTGGGAGCGCGTCCTGCGGCGGCAGATGTCTGCTCGTGTCCGTTTTTTTTCCCAAAACTGCACTGTTACGCTAACCCCAAAAAGCCCAAAAAGTCAGTTTCCCTTTCGGGATCCCCTCTTTCCCCTCCCCCTCCTCCCCCTCCTCCCCCTCCTCCTCCTCGTCGTGGAAATAACACCTGTATTATCCCCTCTCCTCCCCTTCCCTCCCACTCGGTCTCCACTCCCTCCCCTTTCACTCACACCCGTGCGTTCCTCGCCCCTTCCGCTCCACCCATTCACCCCTTCCCCTCCCCCTCCCCCTATACCTCTTCCCCTCTACCCCATCCCCCCACACCCCTTCCCCTTCCCCACCATCACCTCTTCCCATCCCCCCCTTTACCCCGTTCTCTACCCCTCCCCCTCCTCCCCCTGTTCCCTAAACGCCCGCCTTCACGCCCGAGCGACCCTCCTCGCGAGGCGAAGAACCCCTCCGACGCCCGCCCGCAGAAGGCCGCCCGCAGGAACGCCGCCACAACGCCCGCGCCTTCCGTCCTGCTCGCGCGCTCGGAAGCCGCTCGACGCTGTCCTCTGCTCTCGGTAGCTCCTGCTCGGGGGCGTCGCGGCGTGTGTCACGTGTCGAGTGCCAGCCACGTGTCAGGGCACTCGGGACTCGTGCTGTGTCGTGGCCCTTCGTGGCGGTGTCGGGTGTCGGGTGCGGTCGGGGCCGAGTGGGGGCGTCGGGAAAGATCGGTGTGCTTATTGAGTATTACGAGTGTTTTTTTTTCTCTTTTTTTCTTTTTATTCCACTTAAACTGTGTACTTTTTTTATAATGCTATTGTGGGGTGTTTTTTTTTTTTTACTGTGTACTTACATTGTAATATTCTTTAAAAACTCTGTTGTAAGAAATTGATGTTTTTTTTTTCTTTTCTTTTCTTTTCTTTAAACCGTGTACTTATGTTATAATGCGATTTTTAAAAACTTTGTTGTAAAGTGTCATTGGGCGTTTTATTAAAGAACAAAAATCGTGTGCATTTGGTTAATTGACTCTGAGGAAAAATACATGTCAAGGAAGTGTGTTTGCGAGGACGTGTTTGGGCGATGGACCTCGGAAGTGTTGTTTGTTTATTTGATTATTTATTTGTGTTGTTTGTCTAACGGTCCGGTGGTGAAACGAGGTTAGGCCAGGTATGTGTCTCGTTGTTTGCGTTTTTTGAGATCCCGTAATGCGCAGGCTGCTTGGGAGAAACGCCTATGTTGGTCTCGTTTTTAGATTGTTTATTGTTACATATTCTTTCTTCCTCTCTCTCTCTCTCTCTCTATCTGTCTGTCTATCTATCTTTATATATATATATATATATATATATATATATATATATATGTATAGATAAATAGGTACAGATAGGTAAGACAGAGCTATATATTGATAAATAGATATACTCACAATGTATGTATACAGCCATACATACATATATGTATGAAGTATGTGCGTTTGTGTGCACGTATGCATCATTCCATGTGACCTTTAAATTCCTACCCGCCATTAGGTGATTAGTTACTCCTGGTTCTGCTTAATTCTACACGATGCTCGGTGGATCCCTTATGTACCCTCACGCCCCTTCACCCTCCCTCATACCTCTTCACCCTTCCTTATACTCCTTCAACCTCCCTCATACTTCCCTCATGCTTCACCCATCATCATACTTCTTAATCTCCCGCCTACTCCGTCACCCTCCCTCATACGCCTAAATATCCTTCCTACTCCTTCATCTTCCCTCATACCCCTTCACCCTCCCCCATGCTCCTTCACCCTCCCTCAAACCCCTTCCCCCTCCCTCCTACTCCTTAATCACCCTCACACCCCTTCACCCTCCCTCATACCCCTTCACCCTCATACTCCTTAATCTCCCGCGCCCCTCTCCCGCTCTCCATTACGTCCTGGCTGGCATTCGCCTGCCACCGAAAGGGACGGCTGACAGCTGGCACGCCGCGTCAAGGAAGAGGTGTCAGCCGTGAGAGGACTTCGTCTTTGGGGTGTTTTTGACTGCATCTTCTTTTGCATCTCGTCCTTCTCTCTCTCTCTCTCTCTCTCTCTCTCTCTCTCTCTCTCTCTCTCTCTCTCTCTCTCTCTCTCTCTCTCTCTCTCTCTCTCTCTCTCTCTCTCCCTCTCTCCCTCTCCCTCTCCCTCTCTCTCTGCTTCGTTATTTTAGTTATTTTTTCTTCATCTTCCTGATATTCTCTTCGGCCTACGTGTTTTCAGTCTATCTATCTGTCAGTCTGATTATTTATTTATTTATTTGTAATAGAATCCGCCTATTCCGCGTTGCACCCGATAACTTCTCAGGAAAGTGCGCATTTGTAGATATCTTATGAGACGTTCATTAGCTGCCAAAAAGTCAGTGTGACAGAGCTTTCTTAGTGACGTTTCTTAATCATCATGCACTCGAAGGAAACGCGAGAGGGACGCGGCGGCAGCGTTGTTGACAGAGCAAGAAGTGGGCTGCGGGGGATGTGTTTACAGGCCCCGTAACCTCGCTCTTACTTCTGCTGACAAAGTGCCCTGCTTTCGTCGCTGCAGTTGTGCCGTGTTTGCATTTCCCTGTCGTTGCCCCTGTCCTTGCCCCGTTCTTGGCTCTGCTGTTGCCTCGCTGGCTCCCTCCCGTTGCCCCCTACTGTTGCTCGGCCGTGCTCGAGTTGCATAACGCGGCCAAGGAGATGGGATCCGCCAGGCGTCCGAGGAGGCTCGTCCCGGCCCCTTGTAGGACTCGTCTTGAGTGTTGAGGACGTCGCTTCTCGTCGCGTCCGTCGTGCGTGTTTCTTGGGAGGGGAGGCCATGGGTTTAGTCGCTTCTGTGTTGTTTTACTCGTGTTTGTTCTTGTTTTAGGTTTACTGTCGTTTTGCCGTCGCGGGATTTGCCACCCGGTGCCCGATCCCCGCTCTCGTCCTCGTTAACCCCCGTGTGTGCGCGGACTCGCATCCTAATGGAGGAAGATTCGCGTCTTGGTATTACGACCAGGCTTCGAGTTGATGGATGAGCCTCGGGTGCGTGTCGGGAGAGGAAATATCAATACCGATGACGCCAAAAAATCCAGGGTTTGGAAGCCCACAAAAGTTCGAGCTGAGCCTCTGGCGGCGGATCGGTCAGGCTCGGCGAACGGACGCCCTCGGGTCTTGCGATCTTTACATGGGTTCCAAGTTCATTCCCGGTGTTTATGGTGCAAATTGTGCGAGATGCGTTTGTGTTTATTGTTTATTGTGGGGGAATACGGTGTTATGATTCGCATACCGGTATAATATTGTTGATTTTTCTTGCAGCAGTGAACAATTGCATACCTGAAATGAATATGTAACTGGTCCAACATAATTGAATCCCCCCGCCAGTGTGATGGCCAAAGACTCACTTCCCTCCCCCAGGTGCCTTAGTGTCTTCCGCCCATTAATTATCCTTGAACTGCACTTATGTTGTGTCATTTGCCACAAGAAAACTCCCGTTGGTCTCCAGTGTTTGTCGTGAAAAGTGCAAAGAAAAGAGGTTTTGTATTGCATTTAGATATTTGTGTTTTGTGTGTGTGTGGTTTATGTGGCGCAAGACTTGACCCACCTCGTGTGACCTGAGATTCCCTCCCCCCTTCCCCCGGCCCCATTCCCCTCTGATGTCCCAGCCTCAGATATGTGAACAGGACGCTTCTTAACCCCACCCCTCCTTCCCTCTCCCTCCCCCCTGTCCTGCCGAAGATGTAGGGAACGGCGGCGCCCTCCCCCTTCCTCCGCCCCTCTTGCTCCAGCAAGGGAAAGCACACGGCTCCCTCTCTTCCCTTTCCCCCTCCCTCTCCCCCTTCCCGTCCAACCGTCGCAGGATTTCCCCCTCGTCCCCTCCCCCGCCCTCCTCCCTCCCTCCATGGACGAGCCCCCGTGGGAGTGGGGGGAGGCGGGCCCCCCTCCGCCCCACCCCCACGTCCCCCAGTTGGTCAGGGATCTGTTGCACGAGGTGGAGGTCGAGCTGTCTCTGTACGTGGCGGCGGCGGCGCTGCTCTACGCTTTTCTCTTGGTCTTCCTTAACACTGAGTCCTCACGGATCGTCGAGAAGAACCCGAGGAAGTTCAAGATCGATGGCGGAGAGCTGACGGCGAGGAGGACGTTCATCGAGCACACCAAGGACGAGGTCAAGGTGGGTCACGCCGCTCCTATCCGGAGGGATGTCTCGGGACGCTGTGGCTGTGAGAGGGAGCGTGGGTGCTTGTGCAGGAGTGAGGGAGTGTATGTGTGTGTATTTGCTTGCGCTCGTTTTGTTTCTTGCTCGTGTGAGTGCGTGTGCGTGCGTGCGTGTTTGTGTGTGAGTGTTTATGTTCATGTTTTTTTTGTGTGTGCGCGTGTTTGTATGCTTGAGCACGAATGCAAATAAAACTAGATTTCCCCTACCTCTTCTTCTGACTAACGCTAATTTAATATAGTGCATAATGCCAACACTGAGTGTATGAGCAACGGCCAAAGCGCCAGTAACCAGAGCTGTTGTGAGAATGAAACGCGCGAGGCCAATATAAGCAGTGTGGCGTACGGCAATAGTGTCTTCAACGAACTAATTAATTCGTCTTGGTTTCCCCGCAGTCCATGAAAGATCGTCTGAACCTGACCAAGAAGGACAGGGACGTCACCGCTAGACAGGTATCAGAATCTTCATCAGTGGTAATTATTGTTTTTTGGTTTCTGTTTTCGTTTAGTTGTTAAGGTTTGGTCATTTTGATTTTGAGGGTCAGTGGTTGTTGATTTGGCGCTCGAGGTTTATGTTGCCCGATCTTTTGTTTGCCAGTAACTGCACTAGTTATGAGTTGGTCAAAAGTATTGCACTCTTTTATTTGCTGATTAATTTTGTAGGGATGATTTGCTTCGAATACATTTTCCCTATTTTTGCTTCGTATATATAATTTTATCTCCGGAATTCAGTGTAACGATCAATTACATAATAAACTAATTAATCTCGTGCACCTTGCAGCCAATCGACGACAACAGCCCCTTAAAGATGCCGCAGGTGGTCACTCACGGCTCCACGCGCTACAGCCGGCTCGTCAACGAGGCGGACAGCCCCAACAGCGAGTTCATTGAGAGAACTCTGGCCCAGCAACAGGTCAGGGGACATTTATTTGCTTGGTGTAGACTTACGATGCATTAATTTGCTTGATAACATTTGAGTGGTTTGAATGTGTTTGTCTATCAAAATGTCAATGTTGCAGAAATATAAGTAGATAGAATAGATGGGTCTAAATCATTCCCGAGTTTATAAATATAGAATAGAAAGTCGAGTCTCATGTATGCAATCATTTATTTTAAGGTAAATGCACCTGAATACTAGCATGTAAAATGTGATGCTGAGAATGACCCTTGAAATTTCTTCCCTGGACAGATGATCATGCATCAGCAGGACGACCAGCTGGACCAGATAGCTTCCTCGATGGGAACGTTAAAGAACATGTCACGCCAGATCGGCCAGGAGGTTGATGAACAAGCTGTGTGAGTGTTACTACATTATATGCAGGGGTTCCTTCCTCATAGGGCTGGGTTTTGTGTGTAATGCTCTGGCAAATTATTCCTGGATGTAACTCTGTGTTGGTTCGTAGCATTGATATGTCTGTCACCATTGATATGTCTGTCACGTTTCAGGATGCTAGATGACTTCGGTCATGAGATGGAGAACACTCAGAGCAAGATGGAGAACACACTTAGTAAAATGGCTAAAGTCATGCATCTCTCCAATGGTTTGTATATTAACTGTTATGTTCCTTTATATCCTAGACTCGAGTGTGATTCATGTAGAGAGGCTTTATATATGCTGTATAGATTCAAAGGATTGAATTTCCAATAGGAAGATATATTTGAAATGCCCCATTAAATTTATATTGTTTTTTCAGATCGTCGCCAGTGGGCAGCAATAGGAGCTTTATCAGGAGTGTTGGTTGTAGTTGTAATCCTCTTCTTTGTACTCTGAATCCCAATTGTATAAAGGCTGCACATTACTTCATTTACTATGGGAATGATATTCTCAAAGGAACTGATTGCATACAACAATAGGTAAAAACAAGATCCCTATAAAGCAGACATTCAATGCAGTAGAACCCCTAGTTATTTGCAATGTTAAACAGTATAAGAGATCTTCAGTACTCATGGTCAGGAGCTTTGTGGTTCTGTTTATTTATTATTGCTATGTTATAGAAAGCTTCACAAAGGGCCATGTGTGTAAGTAGACGTGTAGAATCTGTGCCAATGAGAGATAGGCATAAAGTTTGTATATGTTCTCAAAGAATTCTTTAGCATAACAGAGTATTATTTTTATGTGAAATTTCATCATAGTTGATTTTCCCAAGGAATAAAAGTTGACTAGAAAGGATGTGTAAAGGAGAAATGAAGAACTATGGAAGCACAGTGCCTCATCAGCTGAAAAGGTATTGATGATGGATATTTCTTTTCCTTGATTTGGGTTCTCTACAGTGAGTAGTGTTTAAACACTGATTTTATTAGCTTGCAGTGCAAAGAGTGAGGGACTACTGCACGAGTTTTGAAACTGTCTAATTTGACACTGAGAGGGTAAGGGGTGGGTGCTTAAGGTTCTTACTATACAATATTTAATGAAATATGGACAGTAAGTGCAATATAGCTCAAATATTGTTATATTTACTATTAGATAGTTTCCTATCCATACATGGAATATAATTATGCTAGCCAAATGGTGCATTTACCAGAATGCATAGTGGGATTTTTTCTGCAAAATTGATTAGCAAATTGTCTTCCTTAATACACTTCATTTATATCAAGTTTATACATCCACACTTATGAGCGCCTTAGCACTCTAATGTCCACTGAATTGGTCCGTCTTGATGCTACATTTGGTGCAGCTGTTACCACATCTAATTTCTTGAATACTGACAGTAATGGAGATAGTTCCATTCTTTACTTTTACGTCTAATAAAGAACAGACCAAGCATTCTTTCTCACAGTTGTTAATGTAATATTGTAGATGTGGTTATTTAAGTAAATGGTGCAAGGGAGGTGCTTTTAGAAGCCGATTGTTCTGTGATTACAGTTTGAAATTCATTGCAGCTGCTATTGAACTGATAGTGGATATTTATTAGTGAGTTTGGTTATACGATTAGTCTTTCCTTTTAGTTTGTAAAATATGCAGTACAGTGAAAATTGATTTTTTAAATTGAAAAATGATTAGGCTGGTAGAATGATAAATTATGAGCTGATAATAGTAAAGTTACTTACAAAAGTGATATATATTTAGCTGGTATGTATGTCTGTACTTCAAGAAATATTTTTAACTCACAAAATTATACTGAAGATATCACTAGATTTACGATTTAGGGTTTTCAAATTAATCTCACTTTCAATATTTCTACAACATAAAACATAGTTTGGGAAAGCCACTGAAAGAGTGCGTGGCATCTTGTAACTGATGATATATAGGTTTAAAAACAACAGGTGTCACATTTTTCGAAGGATGAATGTCTTTTTTTGTCATCCAAATATATAAGAGCCACTTGCCATCTCTTTTAATTAAGCCAACATTTGACTTGAGAACCATGAGAATAGTGCTAAGGTATTAAAAACAGGACTGGGTAAATTATGTGCAATATCAACAGCAAAATTGTTGTTGTTGTGTGAGGTTTGTGGTCAATGAAACAAGCAGCCTTTGGTGGTATTTTTAAAATATTTTTATTTGTTTTTATTTTGCTCTTTTTCATAAAATGTTAAATAATGAAAAATTTTATCAATAAGATTGTCCAGATACCTGTGCCAGTTCTAGATGCTTTTTTCCATTATCTAGGAAGAAAAATTATTATGTATGAACAAAATACCTGATGTAACCATTATGATGGAATGTTTTTATTGTAGAATTTTACCTTGGTAGGAAGTGTTTTTAATGACTTGCTTCCAGATTCTTGCCATTTTGAAGAATGAAACAGAATTGCAGTCTTCTTTTGGGTGTTATGATGATTCCAACCTCCCTTTAGTGATTTTCACCACCAATGAGAGTATCAACATTCCAATGTTTTTTATTCTTTTCCTTTTTTAATGCATTACCTTGTGCAGCCGCAAGTCTTTATCACCAGTCGTCTTTTAGTATAGGCCATGGCAGTGCTATATATGTATAATATACATCAGATTTAATGCTTTTATAACAGTCTATCCTTTATTTTCATCTCTTAAGGGACTTTCCTTATTATCTCTTGGGCCTGGCTTTCAAGAGTATTTTATATCTTTGTTTAAGGATTATTGTATAGTTCCTTTATTAATACTGTTGCTTAAAATCAAAGGAAATGTCATTAAGTTATAAAGCTTATTTTATAATCAACTTAATGCTTCATGCACTGGAATGTAAAATTTATTTTTATTTGTATAGGTTGTATATAAACATATTTGTAATTCATGCTGCCTGTATGGATATTACCAATCTAAAAATGAATAATTTTTCACAAATCCTGCATTAGTCTGTACAAAAGCCATTTTTAGAAACGCAATTTAATTTCATGGAATGGTCGCAGGGTGAAGTTAATATGACTCATGTATTATATAGTCCAGTTTAAAATTTTGGTGCATATAACACCATTTTCATTCAGATACTTTAATAACATTGTTATATTTATTATTTAGTCAGTATCATGTATGGATTCATCCCATTCATTGTAAACGAAAATAATTGACTTGAGAGTTCCAGTTATTCTTCAGAGCTCTGCACATGCCGCCTAGTGCTTGCATAAAATATCCTGAAGCCCACCTTCATATAGCTCTTCATTGATAATGGAACTAGTATCATTTTAATAAAAAATCTGGTAAATTTTCTGACCTGTATCAAATATAACTGATCTTGGATCATTATTGTATATTGTATACAATGAATAAAATACATGCAAATATTTTGTGTTCTGTTTTATTATTTGTCCTTATTATAAAATGCAGTATTATTGTTTGTGCTACTCCCATGGCAAGTACTTGGCTTGCAATAACCCTTCAGTGACAATGCCCAGTTTTCATTGACCAGTAGTAAATATTTTTAACACCAAGACTTCTGATTATGTACTCTGTAGAGTTATTATTAACAAATGCTCAAAGATCAGGAATCTAATGACTGAACTTCCATTGCTTCGACAACGTAAGTAAATTTGGAAAGGGAGTTTTTAGGAGGGTCTTTACTGTCTAAAATCAAGATCTATATATTTTTCCTCATGGGTAAGAAATAAAGAATACAGTACAGAATTTTACATAGAAATCTAAATACCTTTCGTGACAAGGACCCTATTTACTAACCACTATCCCCAGGTAACACAAAAAAGACAACAAAACAACTTAATGTTTCACAAGACTCCATAAAAAGGCTTATCTAACCAGAAGCCTTACAAGCTTTCTGGAATCTAAGTGTATGCTCGCACTGGAGAATGATAGAAAGGTTTTATGGACAATCCCTGTAAAGATGGTGAAAGGAATTTAGCAGTTCTAATCCAGCATGAGCTTACTCAGGTTATTTTTGTGTAAGATGGAAGAATGCATCAACATCCTTGGAGAGTAAAGATTGGTAAGTTATGAATGATTGCCTTCTAATGGTTAATGGGTGAAACAAGTAAATATGCTAGACATCAAAGGTAATACAGGACTATGGTAAAGTATTGCAGTAAAAAGGGGTAAAAGGGAGTTAATGATGTTAGATATCAAAGGTAATAATGTTAAAGGATAGAATGGTAGTGAAATGAGTAAAGAGGAGGAGCAAACGAAGTAAAGTAGAGATTAGTAAAAGAGACAAGGGTTAAGGGTGTAGGATGACTGGATGAAATGGAGTGTATCTGTGCCCGGGAGTTGAAAGGAATAGGAACTTTGTATTAGGAAAACTGGCAAAGAGCCATTACGAAACAATAAACAGTTAATACAAGTTAGAGAAGAAGAATCTAGCAAATGAGATAAGGGCATTGGGGAAAATGGTGAAGTATCAGGAATAATATCAGGAGTGAAGGGATATGGAGGATACTTGTGACAGAAGGGATTCACACAAATATCTAGGTAGGAGCAGTAAGGATAAGTGGGAATGGTGGGGGAGAGAGTGGGAGGAAGAGGGATAGGGGGAAGTTGAGGAGGCAAATACTTAAAATGTATAGGGAATAAGAACAGAGCTACTGGAGGGTGGGAGTAGGGAGCGGAACATTCTCCTGGGTCATTTTAAGGAAGTTTTGGATGTCTTCAAGAGCTTCTGGAGAAAAGTTGGGTGGGAAGGTCTGGCAAACAAAGGTTCTTTATGTGAGAAGAAGAGGGGATAGATGTCTGTGGAGGAAGAGGAGGGTGTAGGAGATGGAGTGTTTAGGTTGCCTGGCACAACAGATAAAGTGAAGAGGAGGGGTAGGTATTGGGGAAGTGGTAGAGATTGGAGTATCTGGTTTTAGACTGAAAAAGGAATTTGACTGGGGAAGAGAAGTAGAGGTAGGATGGTTTAGGGTAGAAAACTGGGGGAGATGCTGAAACATCTTGAGAAGATGGGAGGGGAGGAGAGTGAAGGACGTTTTGGAATAGGTAGACAGAAAAACCTCTTCGCCATGCTCCCTATCTGGCCTTACGTAGTGAGCCCAAGTTTGAATATGAGAACCGCTACCTCAGATTTAAGCTTATAGGCAGGGCAGCTCCTATGAAGTACATACATGACTGAGTAAAGTAATTTGAACGGTCATGACCAGGTAGAGCACACAGAGGGCAGCAGGCTGTGGCTGGGTGGCCAAAACATCAACATTTCTGACATTGACAAGGAAGAGGTCAATATGGTTAGACAGGGCATGACACCACCAATATAAACTTCAAGTGATAGGTCAAGTCTATGGAAGCAAATCTTGGCAATATTGGTGTAGGACTTCCGCTGGTCTATGGAAGGAATAGTGTAGCACTGTACTGCCACTGCATCATAATCAACAGGGTAGGCAAGTAGGTCGTTTTCACAGTCTGAACAGTTCTTGTCACAGATAGGACAATCAGTCAGGGAGATAAATAGTGCCGGTACAAGTATTAAGAGAGATCAGAGTAGATAGTGCATGAGCTTGGGACTCAGATGTAACTGTGATAAGGTGTGAATGATCAGAACAACTGTGAAAGGAAACTTTTCCTACCTGTTTTTGGAGACATTGTTGGAAGAGAAAGGTACTATTAGAGTTGGGGCTGTGGGGGAAATCACAAAAAATTAATCCCACTCGGCTGGGCCAAAGAGAGTACTCAAAAGGTTTGTAGAGATGCAAGTAGTAGAAGGAAGAGGGCGGAAGGAAGATCTGGTGGTGCAGAGTGAGGTAGTACTGTGGGGAAGAGGATAGTATGGATATAAAGTAGTAATGATGGGGGATAGGGGAAGACAATGAAGAAGATGGAGTGGAGAATATTGGGAGAGAGGAAGGGGTGTATTCTGAAGGTTAAGTAAATGACCTCGGTGGGTGGTTCAGAATGGAAAGAGTTGTCAGTAAACATTGAGGAGGGAGTATTGGTATCAGTGGTTGGAATCATGGTCAACGGAGAGGCAGGGATCAGGATATCAATGAAATTAAATTTAGATAGGCTAGTTGATGAAGGTGCAAGCCTAAATTCCTTTAATAAAGGTAAAAAATCTTCATTATTGGCCATGATGAGCCTGAAATAAATGGGGAAAAGAAACAGTCTACCCCTCAGGGTTCCCATAAGGGGCAAGGGCTTGGCAATTAACCAAGGGAATACCATGACCATGACTCCCAGACACCATTCATGACTGACACAAGTTAGCCTTTCATCCTTTCAGCATGGCTTTCACACCTTACAAAGTGGACAGAAGGGGATGAAGAGGAGACAGAAAAGGAGAAGAGGGGAAAAAAAAAACATACAGAATTAGTTGAGATGTGGGGTGAGGTCCAAGGTAGGGGTGGTCCCCTACCTTGGGCTTCAGTCAACCTTTCCTAAGCATCCCCATGATAATAATGAGCAAGGGATGTGGAGAGGGGGGGGTCTCAATGTATAGACGTACCACATCTGAAGTGACATTCAAACTTGACCTAGCTTCTTTATACTTCAAAGAAAGTACACATCTGATAGATCCAATTAAGAAACATTAAAAATACAATGCATGATCATTATAACTTCCTAAATGTATCAACTGCAGCATCCATGGAATTAACTTGAGGTGAAATCAAGAAAAATTATGTAAACAATTTTTATTTCTAAACTTGATGTTACAATAATAGACAATAGAATAAGATTATTTACAATAGGATTTCCATTCCAAATAATCTGATCATACAAATGCTTTAAGATGATCACCCAACTAATATCATTGAAATACTATTCAAATAATAACTGCAAATCTTAGTAAATCATACACTATTTCATACATCACATTATTGTTTTATACACTGATAAAACTTTATATATTATAACTTAAAGCCAAAAAAGAAGTGAACACAAGGTCTTCTTAACTTTTCAAAAGGGAAAGGAGAAACTTCCTTGACTCACTAATGAATAAATAACCAATGCCTTGATTACCTGGGCTGGAACAACTTAAGTCTCTGCAGTCTCGATACCTTGATTTCATAAATAAACAAAAGAAAAGAGAGTTTACATCGGTGTTCTCCACTCCCTGGCTCTCTATGTAAACAAAAGAGCAATATTAACTAAATCTGACTTGAAAATCATGTAACTGGTTTACAATGAACAAAATAGTGGACAATGACCCTGAAATATATATATCATAAAATCAATAAAAAAAATAGATTTTAATAATCAACCTTCTGGCACTGGTTGCATGCAGTACCAACTGTTATTTTGTTTTACTAACTCTCCCAAATGGCTTCACAGTAGCTGCATCACCATGGAGTCAATTACAAGGCCTATCTGATATCACCTACTTTCACCAATTCATTGAATTTTTTAAAAGTTTTCATTCTTCTTATTGTTGTTGTTATTAAGATGATCATTAGAATTATCATTATGTTTTCACCAATAATAACAAGAAAACATTATTTATTAAAATTCATGGAATGGGGTAATAGGGAAGGTCAGGTAGGTCTAGTAACTGAAAGTTAACAGTGTGCTTCTGGAAGCCATTTATTGCCAACAAATTTCATAAAACAAAACCAAAGTGGATACTGCATGCACTTCCAGTACCGACTGGTCACTTTATCAGTACTTGCTTCTAACTCAAGTAAAATAGTTTTCTAAGGGTTGTAAATTATTCTAGTGATTACAACCCTTCTAAACTGCTTACATTAAAAGATGGGTACTTGTAAATCTCTTGAATGTTCTCAAATAATGAATGGGGTATTCTTTTTATGTGGCATTTAACAATTTTGATTTCTTCTATATTAACCCTGAGGTGAAGGGGTCACTGGACTAAAAGTGGTCTTTTACATGTTCAAACACAAATAACCCTAAACTATGATTGCTAGAACTTTTACTGAATTTTCCTCTACCCCATAATGTAAAACCCATTAAGGTTAAAAGTTATCATTTTCTATAGTTTATAATTTTCATAGGTCACACAGAAATATGCAATTAGCTTAATACAAACCAAAAGAAATAAAAACAAATATAATAATAAAAAGAAACAAATACGAAAATATAACTTCTTTTTATTTATTTCAAATTGTGAGGTTCACCAAGGCCTAAAAATGAATTTGTCCCAACGTCTTGCAACTATTAATTAGTCTCCCTTAAACCTTTAGAAATGCCTTCTAATAGAGCATCACTGGGTATGCAGGCACTCAGTTCATGGAATATCAATACACTTACTAAATATATGTTTTAGCAGACCTTGTATCAGACACCCAATATGATTATATATGTGTTTATAAATATATTAAGGAAAAAATGCCATCCCTTGGCTTTCTGGCAAAATATGAAAAGAGCTTATTTCAACATCTGATAATAATCTAAAAGAGCAAGAAAGATAAAGTAGGTGAGGAAAATGATGCAAAAATGGGACCAAGGTTGTACTCTATCAGAAACATTTCAACATTCCTATATGCAAGGAAAGAAATAAAGAAAGGAATATCACAGTCAGTATTAATCTGTGATTTCTATTCCTAAGCACACAGATTATCTTTTGGAAAGAAACACAAACTTCTCTGGACTTTACGTTATGAAGAGGTCTTTGGGCCTGGCTCTTCAAATAAACTTAAACTGAATAGGGAGAAAGAAAGAAAGAGAGAAAGAGGAGGAATATGAATAGTGGTACAATGTTGTCTCCAAAAGATCAAACATTTTAGGAACATAACCAATATCTTTTTAGGTGACATGTCCAGTTGTCTACCAAAAAAAGAGAAATTAGACCTCTCATATCTAAAGGTTCAGACTTAACAATAAAGCCTATCTTGCAGTACAAGAAATTCAAGCAAATGTTTGTGATCTTTCATATATTTATGCACAACTGGTTAATAATCAAGCTGCCTTTTAGGTTTCCAAAAGTCTGCAAAGTTGAAACCCAGGTGGCTGTGCCTTAACAAAATAACAGGCATAACTTATGTATAGTATTCAACAAGATTCTGACAGCATTAAGGATATCTTATCTACTAAGTTTTAAACTTGAAATAAATAACACAGTGAGAAAGGAAAACAAACCTGTTACAAAAGAATACCTATCAAACAAAATTTACCAAAATATTTCCCTCTTTAACAGGTATATCACTCACTGTTTCAATCAAATGGAAAATAGCTATAGATTTGTTTATATTTTGGCATAACCACTTGCCAAGAACACTGAATGACAATTTTCACAGGCATAACTGGTATTTTTCAGGTCACCAAGCTCTCTAAGAAAATATATCTGTTGTGATATTAAAGGAAATTGTCTAGTTAAAGATATATATATATATAAAGGTTTGATATGGAACATATGATGGAATCCTAATTTATGTAATCAATATGTCTATATTTAGTTCCTATCAACATTATGTTTTAATCTTTCATAATACTTTTCCTTGCTTCTCCCACTGATTGCTGCTTAGAGGAAAAAAAATCAGTATATGCAACTTTCCTTACACTATTTGGCATTTAAACCTCTGCTAAAAATTCCAATGATCCTGACAAACATATCCTGATTATGGATATACGATGGTAAATAATGAGAGCAGGGAACAAAGAAATATTGGGCTACAGCTTTAACCTTACATAATAGCTATTTGTGTTGTATTTTCAATTTGAGCTCCAAGTATTAATGCAACAGCCAGGCTCAATTTTTAACCCTGTTAAATACAGTGAACAAATACTTGCATAGCCTGTCTATCATCATAATACATGTTACTGACGTTCTGAGTAAAAACTCTTTATTAAGTACCGTCACCTTTTTTCTGGACTAATAACCAAGGCTCTGACAATGCATCAACAAACTTGCCCAAGAAACTATCTCAGTGAGGAGAATAAGGGGAAGATCTTACAACCTACTTATCTGGCCAGGTGCTCTTGTAACCTAGGAGCAACTCCCACTCTATAGTGAATGATTCACCCATAGTGACTTTCTCTAGAAAAAAATACAGTAATGCTTTCTTGGTCAAATTCTCATTTTCTCTCTTCTTCCTTTTACAAACTTTAAAGAATCACACACACACATGCATACACCCACACGTTTACTCATGCAAGCACACGTATCAATTTAAGGGGAAGGAGGGGAAGGGAGGTCACCTTGAAAACTGTCTTCGGTTTGTGTCCCACGAATGCCAAGAGAACTAGTGTGTAGCACACTGGATACCCCGGTGTCCTTCAGAATCATCATCTTCGCTGTCGTTGGAGTCTTCACTAGATGACCCTCCAGTGCCATTGCCACCCTCGGCACCCACATTGCCACTGCTGCTGTTCCCAGCTGTTGCCATCTGTCAAAAGGAATGGAAGAGGATCAGCTACAGTGTTCGTCTCGAACTAGCTATGCTACATAAAACTAACACTAAGAAAATTTGAAATATTCAAGGAGGGGGTTAATAACATCAAAAATGGTAGTAGCAGCAGTGGCAAAAGCAAATACAAGAGACAATAAGATTGAAAGTAGTCGTTTCAGTAACCACGTTTTCAGTGTTAACATCAATCTAATAATTATACCAGTAGCAATAATGGTAATAACAAAAAAAACAATACAAAAAATAACTAACAACAAATATAACTCTCATTTTCAAAATTTTGAACAAGATCATGATAACTTTTATGATACTGATGATAACAAACATTAACCCAGTGCCACCAGGGATGGCATGTACGTACATGCTGTGCCCACTGTATGTTTAGTTTATTAATTGTCTTTACACATAGATGGCTCCACAACTACCAAGTCAAAAATGAGTCAATTAACTGTACTACCTACCCTTTTCCTTGATTTTTGGAAATATTTTCCTGTATATTATATTGCTTGTTAGTAATGTTAATAACATTATAATAATCATAATGGCTATAAAAATAATAACAGAATCAATGTTTCCTGAAAAATTACTAATTTCTGCTTAGGCACTTGTGGAGCCACCTACGTGCAGACATTTCAGAAAACAATAGTACAGTGAACACTACATTTCCCAGCAACATCAAGTTAAAAACCAATAACAGCATTGGAAAATGTATTAATAATAGTGAATATAGCCATAACTGTAGTAAATAAAATCAAAACTGATGTTGTTGATGACTGATGACTAACTGATGATTGAGTGATGAAAAATATAATAAATTAATAATAAAAAACAATGTAGTACTGACAAGACATATGGAAAATGCTTCTTTTTTGTCCACATAGTCTGATGCAAAGGCTTTAGCGAACAGAATGAACCCATTGTGAAATCTCAATTGAGATGATTTTCAACAACCCAAGCAGCTGGTCACCTCATCAAAAAACTAAGTATGACAAGGATTTGAAAAAATCCCCCTAGCAACCACTCAATCACAAATCACATCCTCCTATCAACTCGTATAAAAGAACCTGAAAGTAACAACACTCGACAGAGCCCAGAAGAGGGGGAACTATAAACCAGATTCGGTTCAAGGGATATTGATACATTTACTAAATATATTTCATAGTAAAGCTTGTATCAGATGCCTAATAATATTACAGTAGACCCACCAATAATGC
>NC_091567.1:35046373-35051373 GCF_042767895.1 Penaeus vannamei
TTTTATGTAAAGAAAGAAAGAAAGAAAAATAAATAATGCATAAAGTTCCTACCCTTTAGTGTATGCAAATTTGTGTTTCATCTAAAAATACAGTTGTTTGCGTTTTCCTTCCTCCGTCTTAATCTTCATTTGTTTGTAATTGTAATCCCTCTTACTTATGACTCAACTTACTATGCATTCATTTCAATTATCATTCTCTAAATAAGCTTTTCATCAGTATTTACCACACTAGTCTGCTTAGGAACCAGTCACAAGTATTAACAGTACTCTAAATTTGGACATACTTCACCAAAAAAATCTTTGGCTTCAATTTTCACACATCTGGATATTGAAAAGTCACTTTCACACACATAATTACACCTATCAAGTTTCTCTATTTATAGTTTAGGAAAATCCACCCAAAAAGGGAAATGTACCTAGATATTACCATGGTGTTGACTAACTGCTTTAGAGAAAATCTTTATATTAGCTAAGTAGTAATGAATTGTTTGCAGCAATGTAATACATCATCTAAATTGAAGAATACCATATGTTGCATAGCTATGTTGGATATTGTAGTGGAACTCTGTTGACTAAATAGCACTGGTTTAGATGTGCCTGTGATGCATTTCATGGCACTGAAATGGCCCACAAAAGAACAAACTCACACATGACAATCAGATTTGAACTTCATCCCACTTTTGAGGCATCATCACATTCTACTTTTAAGCCCTTAGGTAACAGATGTACCTTTGTCACGACAAGGTGTGAACCCCATGACATGCACGAGTATTCAAGGGTTGCTAGGACTCGGTTTCTTGGTTATTTGAGACCATGTGGTGGCAAAAGTGCTTGTGTCTGTAAATGCAAGCCATACATCACAGAATATAATGAAAAATCTAGAATTTCAACCAATAAACATACTGCTAATATGGTGACATTTCTATAAACCAATCATGATACATACAAATATTTTTTATGATTTTACTAACCCATAAATGACAAACTAGGATTTACTGCAATGTCATAAAAGTAAAAAAGCTTTTTACTTATATTTTCTTTTACTCAGATAATTTCTTGTAGGGTTTATCTAACAGAGGACATAAAATGGGGGAAAAAAAAACTGCAAATATGATGAGTGTCTGAACAAGTTGGAAACAGATGAGCAAGTTAGGAGTTGGTGCCCTTCAAAATGCACATTCTGAAGGACTGTCAGTAAAAAACAACAGATTTCATCCACACCAAACAAGAAACAATATGCAGATCAGTAAACAAGTCGAAAAACAGAAGCATAAGAAATACATGTTTTCCCTGCTTTCTACAATTTTTGCTGAGGCACAAATGATCTTTCAATAAAGGAATTAAAATGAAACTATAGGCCTACTATGACCACAGTCAAAACAGAACAAATAAACAACAGTTCAGCACACACAACATTTAGCAAGTTTGACCATCTGCCATCAGCAGGTGGGTTTCAGTGCATAATGGCAAGAATAAATGCCCCCTGGCCTTGTCATTGATATCAATAATTCATAATGATGATAATCTGTACAAAACCAATAAGAATAACATCTAATGATAACATCACAAAACACAACAATACCAACAACCATAACAACTATCAAAAGAAAGAAGGAAAAAAACTGTATATATATATATATATATATATATATATATATATATATATATATATATATATATATATATATATATATATATATATATATATATATATATATATATATATATATATATATATATATACATGTACTCATATTGATAATAATAATAACAATGGCAGAAAGCCAATAAGAAAAATGGCAATGATGAAAATTTTATTGATGATAACAACAACAACAACAACAATAATAACAATATCAATAATAATATCAATAATAATAGTAATAAAAATCATAATAACAATATTATTACCATAATAACAATACTGATAGTGATAATAATAGTAATAGTAATAATAATTTAAAAAAATAATAATAATAACAATAACAATAATAATAGTAACAATAATAACAATAATAATAATAATGATAATAATAATAACAATAACAATAATAATAACAATAATAATCATAATAACAATAATAACAATAATAATAATAATAATAATAATAATAATAATAATAATAATAATAATAATAATAATAACACTGAAAATAATAACAATAATAATAATAATAATAATAATAATAATAATAATAATAATAACAGTAACAACAGGAACAACATAACAATAAAATTAATAATCATTATCATTATCATTATTATTATCATTATAATCATAATAATAATAATAATAATAATAATAATAATAATAATAATAATAATAACAAAAATAACAGCAATAACAATGAAAATAATAATAATAATAATAGCATCAACAACAACAACAGGAACAGTAATAACAATCATAATAATAATAATAATAATGAATAATAATAATAAATAATAATAATAATAATAATAATTAATAATAATAAATAATAATAATAATAATAATAATAATAATAATAATAATAATAATAACAATAACAATACTAATACTAATACTAATAATAATAATAATGATGATGATGATGAGAATAAACTAACTGACCAACACAACGAAAAATATAACCTACTTGGCGGAGGTAATAATAAGAATAGCATTAATGATAATAATAATGATAATAATAATAATAACAACAATAATAACAACATTAATAATATCCATAAAAATAATATCCATAATAACTATAACAACAACAATACTAATAAAACAATAAAAAAAATAATAATAATAATAATAATAACAATGATAATGATAATAATAATGATACTAATCATAATGATGATGATAATAATAATGATACTAATCATAATGATGATGATGATAATAATAACAATAACAATAATATTAATGATAATCATAATAATAATAAAAATAAAAATAATAACAATAATAGTAATAATAGTAATAATAATAACAATAATAATAATAATGATTTATAAAAAAAGGAAAAAATAAATAATATGAGTAATAAAAATGATAATAATAATAATGGAGAGTAACGGTACTTCACTACATTAACCCTTTGACCACAGCCTAGGATTCCATAGCCATTCACTGCTTATATAGCAAAAAGAAAAAAAAGAAAAAAAAGGGAGTACTAATTGCAATACTACTACATTTCTTGAGAATAATATTAAAGACTCCATGCTCAATTACAGAAATAATCAAAAATATTTTTCAAAAATGCAACTTTATCTATTAAAAAACGTGAAAAATAAATTTTTGATTCTGACTATTCTGCATTCAGAGACATTAAGGTTATGGACAGTTTCCTAAAATATTCTTTCATGGGCATGAGGATTTCCGTAACCTAACTTATCTTTTACAAGAATTTATGTTTCAGTATAGAGATGATGCAATGTAACCATGTACATAAGAGGGTGTTGACCCACTCCCCAGGAACAAAAAGAAATCTGTCTAAGG
This sequence comes from Penaeus vannamei, assembly GCF_042767895.1. Classification (NCBI taxonomy): domain Eukaryota; kingdom Metazoa; phylum Arthropoda; class Malacostraca; order Decapoda; family Penaeidae; genus Penaeus; species Penaeus vannamei. Next base: position 35,049,846 of record NC_091567.1, read on the forward strand.
ATGTAGACTGTAGTTGCCTTTTGAATAAAAAATAATAGTTAAGAATTATTATCTTAACTATGGTCACGTAACACTGTCAAACGGTTTATACACCTAAAGTTACCTCTAGTATGATAATGAAAAAGATTACAATATCACTCATACTATCATCAAATCAATGAATACAATAAAGATTAAGAAATCAAAATATAACATTAGTGTAACCACCAACTATGCTATTTCATTACTATAGAACCAACTGTTTAACATTTATGAAAAAAGAGAGAAAAAAAATCATACTAACAATAACAAATAATAACAATAATAACAAACTAACTACAAATAATGATGACGACAATGACATCGGTGACATAAATCATGCACTTCTGTTGATGCTCATATCAATGAGGAATTTGACAATGCATCAATGATAGTGGTAATCATGATAAAAATATTCATGATAATGACCTAAATAAAATCTGCAAGATTCATGATAAACACACTGAAGAAAAAAAAGAAGGGGAAGGTCCGGAAAACATAAACATGCCCAGTAGAAGCATTAAAGTGAAAAGGCTTTTGGCATATTCATCTGTTTTCCTATTCTTCTCTTCACTGTTTTGTTTACAATGAGGAGATCTGATGCATTTATGGAAACAAAGATGGGAGATAACCAAACCATACTTTATTTTCAATTCTAATTAATTTACGAGTCTGTTTATCTAGGTCATCATAATCAACTAGTTTTGGATAACATTTATCTGTGAAACGCTCATTTATCAGGGGAACTTTCTTTCACAAATTGCACACCAAGACCAAAATAGCTCATTCAAGAATCACAAAATCTTTGTCTTACCTGAATTTGCCTTCTTGATCTTTTGTAAGTGATTACCTTTATATAATATCATTACACCAGCCCAATCCAAACATGTCAGCACCTTTCTACCTTCAACGGAAAACCAGCTTGGAGCCACTGTTGACCCAAAGGAGCCTTCTATTCCTTTCTAAGATTTTTTTTTTCCCAAGCGGCTGTACCACCAGTGATATCCCTTGTGAATCCTAAGCTTTTCTTGTGGTTATCTTATAGTTAGAGGTTGCGATAGGAAACATTACAGGCACACTGTAACATGATCAAAAATGCTTAAAAACCATTTTTATTTATTCTGATTTTATATATCTACACCTTTCTATTTTCTTATTAATAACTGGGTGACTTTGCTTTTCTCATTTATGTAACACACAGCTATCTATATACAGTGTTTGCCCTTGATTCTAACATTTTATAATATCTGTTGACTATCTCATTTTCCTTTACTGAAAGTTGCAATAACTGATTGCATTTTAATTAGTGTTTGAAAGATAAAAAATAAAATAAAATATTAGTTTGAAAAAATATATATAAAAATAAATGTATGACTTAGAATCACCAATCAAATCAGAAAGCCTAGCAATACATACCATGATAAAAAAAAATCAATTAAATTACATAAGCAAATAAATGAATAAAAATAAATAAATAAGTCTTAATACAGACTAAAAATTAAAATATACA
>NC_091567.1:35083873-35088873 GCF_042767895.1 Penaeus vannamei
GTTGGGTGTCATGCTTGCGATAAGCGTTTGCTACAACTGCTATACTTTGAATGAAAGTAGAAAGATAAAAGCAAAGTACCGCTACACAGGTATAACCACTCAATCTTAAGGAGCGGTCACACTAGTCTCTTCTGTCCAAGGTTCCCGAGACAGAATGGGATCCGAGATGAAAAGCCCTAGCTAGTCCGAAATCTCTGCGTCGGTATTTCATCCATAGACCGATTCGGTGTGACGTCACAAGCCGGAGTCGCCATTCCACTTGCTGAAAACAAACCCATCGCTTGCAGATACCTTGCTATCAACGTGAAGGAAAATGGCATATGAATTCTTTGATTCTTCAAAAACCGAAGCGAAAAAGTGATATGAAGCAAAACTTGAAGCTGTGTAGCTAAAAGAGTGCTCATACCGAAATCTGGATTGACGATCCTTCGAAATAACTTAAAATTGAATATTCCGACATCTACGACTATTCTATCAATAAACCAGGTGATAATAATAATAATAATTTTATAATAACATAATTTGCTACAGTAATGCATGACATTTAGCTATATAGAGTTTTTTCATTGAAATCAGTGCCATTTCCTAACATAATTTTTCTTCCCATTTACTAGGCGTTTATGCAAAGGAGACAATGAAGTCACATAAAAGCCGAAAAGCAAAGCATTTTTCTCTCCTCAATAATGTGATCTCAAGAGATAGGACCTCTTCATATGTTTCTTCTGCCGGATCATATGACATTTCAGACAAAGGCAACAGGCAACTGTATACCTGCTTTGTTTTCATTTAATGGACAGGGCTTGAAGGCACTTGGGATAAAGTCTGGGTGAAGTGGATTCGGGGATGGTTTACCTGTAAATATAAATTATTATATATCAGTTTACTACAAAAAAGTAATAAATGAAAATAATAGAATTGCTATTGTGCTTTTTAGAATATACGACTACTGCCAAAGCCTAATGTCGACAATGTTGATCTTGTTTGGCCTTGATAAGTAGTGTAGATAGACAAGAATTTGAAAGTGATTATCTGTCTCTGGAATTTGAAAAGGTGTAATATATTAATATGTGCATCAGTAAAATGTTCTGAACAGATGTAAACATTTTCCATCAGCCAAGCATTCCCATCAACGTTCATGCGTTTCATGGCCTGTAGGCCCACCCATCACTTCCACTATTCAGGTTTCTTTTCGCGATCTGGGAATATATGAAAACATATTAAACCTTTCTTTCCCATCATGTTGTGGTTTGAACAACCAACGACAACACAGTTCCTTGGCATTTTCACGCAAAGAAACGAAATTCTCAGAAAAATTCAGCGACTTTGTAAGCAAGGCGCAGTGATTTTTCGAACGAACGAGGGTTTGTTTTCACCAAGTGCTCGTTGCTAGGGGCGGTTGCTAGGCGTTACCGAATCGGTCTATAGTCAGACCAGGAAAGGTTTTACCATAATAAATACTATCATATGATTAATGGTAAGCTCAGTATTTAAAATCCTAAAAAGTTATTATTTTATGTTAAAAGCTATTGACTTTTAGGTAGTAAGATATATAGCATTGATCAATGTCTCAGTATTTTTATAAATAAAAATGATGATAATTTTGACTTCCTTGCCATTAACAGCCATTAAAATACTCGCATAATCCACATTGGTTGTGAATATGACCGGTTATCGTACAATGATAAGAATGCTTGTCTATGTTATCTATATATCGGGCGTCATTCTCTGATGAGCAGTCACACGTAAGATGACAAGAACACTTTTAATCTAGATTTCAATCGAAATTATACGAATTATCTATACGTCGTCCTGATATTGGTTTTGTCATGTTGACTTTAATTCGGTAAATCACCTCGGTTTCCTGTTGTGAATTATTTCAGATAAAGAGGAAAGAAAATGTATAAGAATCATCACCCATGAGTTTTGCATTTTGCATCTTTGATCATAAACCAGTTTTATTTACATAAAAATGTAATAGTCATTCCCATCCAATTTGTAATTTAGACTATACACATTGAAAAAACGGTGCATCATTGTTTTTCATGTGCATTCCTTTCACAGAATCCTTCAGTCATATCTCTGTAAAATAAATATAGTGCATATACTTGATTTTATGATTTTAAAGTTCTTGTTATTGTTGTTCTTTATTCTAGACATATCATTTTATGATTTTAAAGTTCTTGTTATTGTTGTTCTTTATTCTAGACATATCATGATGGATGATAGATCTGCTAGTATTAAGGTTAACTCGTCTTTCGGGTTTAAATAGGGTAAAGGGTTTACTTCCCTGTATAAACTTTTGTACTGCATTTGTCAAGTCGTCCCCCAAAACTATATTCAGGTAAAATTTTTGTGAACTCATAGGTAAGACCTGTGGTTCTAGGGGAAGAGCTGTGTTGGTGTGAATGTGTTGTTTATATGAACTCGTAGGTTAGACCTGTGTTTCTAGGGGAAGAGCTGTGTTGGTGTGAATGTGCTGTTTAGATAGAATTAGCCAATGGGGGAAAAGGTGATCATTATACATTTCATTTTAACCCAGGTGGGATTTTAATCATTTGGTTGGGGATTAGAAGGGGAGGGTGGAGAAGTACCAATTACTAAGGATCATGGTTATAAAAATACTGATGTAAGCTGTATGTCAGTCATACTCTACAAGTTACGTGGTTGGAGCTCTAACACTAGCTCTTTGCTGACATTTCTGTGCGGGAAAGGCTAGAACAGTAGCAACTCGAGGAGGTGTCATGGCGTCTGTTTTGATAATTGTTCAATGAAAATATAACCATTAAACTCATTACTTTCCATCCTTTTGGAAAATTAAAGAGACTAAAATGATCGACCATATTCATAAAGCATCCGTACCTTGTGTGATGTCATCAAAATAAACCCCATGTGCTTTTTTTTTTTTTTTTTCAAAAATAGAATCAGATGCCATGACGCCTCGAGTTGCTAGTGATCTAGCCTGTCACATTTCCTGTACGGTTCGAAGCATTAAGGAGAAAGTCTGTTATGATTTGTCCAGGGATGCCGTGTATGCTAGTCATAAGCGCCGGTAAACCTGTAATTGTTGTTGAAATGATATTGAATAAATTATTTGTAATCACACTGTCTTTTAATGTCTTTGTTTTTTATCTTTAGAGTCGTATTTATGGTAGCGCAAACACAGAGGTTGATGTGACCAAAGAGTATATACGTCTTTGCATCAGACACATTATGTAACTGTCGTTGTTGGACATATATAAATTGGTGTTACGTGCCATCCTATAGTAAACAAAGATTCATATTTCTTTTTTCCATCTGCATTCTTTTAATTCTCTGTTTCTGTCTGTCTGTCTCTCACTCTCTCTCTCTCTCTCTCTCTCTCTCTTTCTCTCTCCCTCCCTCCCTCCCCTCTCTCTTTCTTTCTCTTTTGCTATTTCTTTTTATTGAAATGTTTTTCCATATTTGCACACCTGTATCGTGTGATCCCGCGCCAAAATGAAGACAAGTCGACGCACCCTGTAAAAACCCCTGGTGATAATTGCTTTCACCGTTCAACCTCGAAGATGAAGGCACGCGGAAAACCCACAATGCATCATAGGTTCTTCCCCTCCCTCCCTCCCACCTTCTATCTCTGTCTCTGTCTCTCTCTGTCTGTCTGTCTCTGTCTCTCTCTCTCTCTCTCTCTCTCTTTCTCTTTCTCTCTCTCTCTCTCTCTCTCTCTTTCTCTCTATCTCTCTCTCTTTCCTACCCCATCTCTCTCTTTGTCTCTTTGTTTCTCTGTCTGTCTGTCTGTCTGTCTCTCTCTCTTTCTCATTCTCTCTCTCTTTCGTACTCTCCTCTCTCTTCCTCTCCCTTTTACCCCACCCCTCTCTCTCTCTCTCTCTCTCTCTCTCTCTCTCCCTCTCTCTCCCTCTATCTCCATTTTTCTCACTCTTTCTCTCTCTTTTCCTCCCCCCCCCCTCTCTCTCTCTCTCTCTCTCTCTCTCTTCTTTTCCTCCTCTAAGCCCTTATTGAGGAAACAAGGACTTGTAAATTTGTATGTTAAGTCCTAATTTGGGGTGTTGGCTTATCTCTACTCCTCTCCTTTTTGGATGTCTTATTATTCTCATCTGAAGAGAAATGTTTATACTTGACTTTATTTCGAAGCGTTCAGGTTTAACACGATAATCAGTCGCTGGGATTTCTTTCCCAGGTAAGTATTTCATTAAGAATGCATAACAGAATGAAAATGCAGGAAAGGAGTTTCTTGTATACAGTTAAACCGCGTTGATATAATAAAGATCATTTTCAGTCGACAATGAAAAGATTTAGTTCGTTGATGAAAATTTTAAGATTCTAAGATTTAAATTTTAAGATTAAAGAAGCATCATGAAGGGGATTAGTTTATATAAAAACATTATGATCACTCCTATGATAAAAATAATTTACTCCGTTGATTTATCGGCTGTTGAGATAAACTCTCTCTCTCTCTTTCTCTTTCTCCAGAGAGAGAGACAGACAGACAGACAAAGAGAGAGGCATACACACACACACATACATATATACATTCATACCTACAAACATACACTTACATTCATCACATCCATACTTTTCCGAATGAGAAACCCGGAAAATTTTGTCGCAAATGAGTACTATGTTTCTAGAAGCCGGGAGAAAGAAATTGCGAGAGAAAATGACTAATTGGCGCCTCGATCAACTGCTCGTCTTTAAGATTCAATAAACATCATAAGGTTACTGCGTCAATATTCTTCGTTGGATTATATTTTGTCTTTATTTTGTCTTTTGTCTCCTCTGTTGTGTCTTTTGATCGTAGAGATATCCAAACTTGCTGTAATGTCTAACCCAAACATTAAAACCCGCACAGTGTAAAATTTGGAATCTTCTCCTGAGGTCAGGAAATAACCGCCCGTAGACAAAGCGGTACGCTTCGTAAAAAAATTATATTCATACATACAAACACACACACACACATATGTATATGTATATATATATATATATATATATATATATATATATATATA
>NC_091567.1:35101373-35106373 GCF_042767895.1 Penaeus vannamei
TGACTCCTTTACTGAAAAAGGTGTTGGAATGCGGCAGCTCCTTGGAGCGAGGTGTTGCTCCTCGGCTCCCCGCAGGGAGTCCGCATGATCTCCTATACACTGGTTTAAAGATGGCACCAAGTCACGTTGCTAACATGTGACGAACGGTGATGAACAAGCAAGGGTTACATAAGCACACAGCTCTTGTGGAAGAAATAGACAACACGACATTGCAATGTCTGGTGTGGCAAGAAGAGAGGAATAAACAGGGGAAGCAATGGTCAGGCGTATATGCATATGTATATGTATGTGTGAAACGTATGTGACAAACATGTAAGATTATATATATGTGTGTGTATCATATAGTAATTAGATATAGATATAGCTGGATTACAGTGTGTGTGTGTGTCTGTTTGTGTGTGTGTGTGTTTGAATGTGTGTGTGTGTGTGTGTGTGTATGTGTGTGTGTGTGTATGTGTGAATGTGTGTGTGAATGTGCGTGCGTGCGTGCGTATGTGTGTGTGTGTGTGTGTGTGTGTGTGTGTGTGTGTGTGTGTGTGTGTGTGTGTGTGTGTGTGTGTGTGTGTGTGTAGAGATATACATATAGAGAGAGAGGTGTGTGTGTGTCTGCGTGTGTGTATGTATGTGTGTGTGTATGTATGTATGTATGTATGTATGTATGTATGTATGTATGTATGTATGTATGTGTGTGTGTGTGTGTGTGTGTAGAGAGAGAGAGAGAGAGAGAGAGAGAGAGAGAGAGAGAGAGAGAGAGAGAGAGAGAGAGAGAGAGAGAGAGAGAGAGAGAGAGAGAGAGAGAGAGAGAGGTGTGTGTGTCTGTTTGTGTGTATGTATGTATGTGTGTGTTGTGTGTGTCTAAAATCCCACCAAAGTCAGCCCTAGACACCTTCTTTACAAGGAAATACTACAGTAAAGGTAAGATTCTGATGCAAATAACGGAAAAATATGGAGGTTAAATGAACCCTGATTCAGCTAACGATGTGACCGCAAATCGACCGTTGAGTTACGTCACTTAGCTGATCATTTACCATGAAGATGATGAAGATGAAGGTAATGATAGTAATAGTAAAACTAATAATGATGATAGTGATAGGAAAATCATAGTAATAATAATGATAATGATGATAATGAATAGTAATGGTAATAATGATAATAAAATAATAACAGTAATGATGGTAGTAATGACCATAATAATATTCATATTGACAGTAATTATACATTAATAACAATAAGGCCACAGCATTTTTTTCTTGATTAGCGGGCCCGCCGACTGTTCCTGTTCATTCACAGGAACAAAGGGAAATACCTTACTCCCATGTGTCATGTTATGTCTATTGCCCATCATGTACGTGGTCGGTGGTCGCTTCTGATCAGAAATATTGCGAAATACGTCAACATTTCGCAATATTTCTGATCGCACCAAGTCACGTTGTTAGCATGTTACGAACGGTGATGAACAAGCAAGGGTTACATAAGCACACAGCTCTTGTGGAAGAAATAGACAACACGACATTGGAATGTCTGGTGTGGCAAGAAGAGAGGAATAAACAGGGGAAGCAATGGTCAGGCGTATATGCATATGTATATGTATGTGTGAAGATACGTATGTGACAAACATGTAAGATTATATATATGTGTGTGTATCATATAGTAATTAGATATAGATATAGCTGGATTACAGTGTGTGTGTGTGTGTGTGTGTGTGTGTGTGTGTGTGTGTGTGTGTGTGTGTGTGTGTGTGTGTGTGTGTGTGTGTGTGTGTGTTTGTTTGTGTGTGTCTGTTTGTGTGTGTGTGTGTTTGAATGTGTGTGTGTGTGTGTATATGTGTGTGTGTGTGTATGTGTGAATGTGCGTGCGTGCGTGCGTATGTGTGTGTGTGTGTGTGTGTGTGTGTGTGTGTGTGTGTGTGTGTGTGTGTGTGTGTGTGTGTGTGTGTGTGTGTGTGTGTGTGTTTGAATGTGCGTGCGTGCATGCGTGTGTGTGTGTGTGTGTGTGTGTGTGTGTGTGTGTGTGTGTGTGTGTGTGTGTGTGTGTGTGTGTGTGTGTGTATATATATATATATAGAGAGAGAGAGAGAGAGAGAGGTGTGTGTGTCTGTTTGTGTGTATGTATGTGTGTATGTGTGTGTCTAAAATCCCACCAAAGTCAGCCCTAGACACCTTCTTTACAAGGAAATACTACAGTAAAGGTAAGATTCTGATGCAAATAACGGAAAAATATGGAGGTTAAATGTACCCTGATTCAGCTAACAATGTGACCGCAAATCGACCGTTAAGTTACGTCACTTCAACGTCACTTAGCTGCTTGAAAGTTCTTGGCATTACTTTGTCTCAAAGTGGATTAGTTATTTCCTAAGGAATAACATATTTTCCTACCTAATAACCTCTGAATATGACGTCAAATTAATGCTGATATTCTACAGAACCATTTTCGAGAGAACTGGTGCTTCATGAGCTTCAAGTTCTTACTTTTCAGTAGCACTAAAATTACAGTTCATGAATAAGCATGAATGTCCAAGAGAATCCATATGCAACATACAATTTGCTAATGTAAGGGTCATTTTCTCTCATCTCTTTTATAAGCAGAATTATCTAATTTTTTTGTTTCACTTATGAGTATCAAGTGTTTCCTTCCTGGACTTTCCTCTGGTAGTAGGAATGAAGTAGCATGAGCCTGCCATGTCACCGAAGTAAACAAATCCACACCTAATTAGTGTTAAGAGTTAGCAATAGGTTATATATAGAAATGCTGATCCTAAATTCTGTGCGAAGTGACCAAGAACTATTATTTAAAAAGGCAACAAATAGTTAATGAAAGGTGTCACAGGGAATAAAAAATAAGTATTCTATAGTTCCACATAGACAAACAGGTTGACAAGTCATAGGGCACCTTACACGTCATATTTCATGTGATTGTAACAATGATATCTTGGTTATATATTTGTTAATATTGATACTTATATATATTGTAACTGACATGCACAGATATATATTTATTAAGACAAAATCAAGCGTGGATTTTAAGGGGATTGTGAGAGGCTAGTAAAAATACCCCATTCAGCATTAATAGTGTTACAGATTCCCTGTGACAAACGGCCCAGCAGAAGACAAAGCTTGGTATTTCTAAGTGTAGAGACCAGTACTTGAGAAGGAGCTTTATATGTGCTGGAAAGAAAAGATATAAGCAATTCTGTGACAACAAGGACAAAAGAATGTGTGAGGAAGAGAGATTATTGATTAGTTTGTATAACTGGATTTAAACCAGGTGGACAGTGGACTCGCATTGTTGGAAAGAACTGTTGAGGAAGAAGAGAAGATATTGCATTGCCTGGTTAGAAATGAATTATGAATGAATGTTTAATCTGCAAAATTTTATTATAGGTGATGAAGGCACAGTATCTACATTGCTATTATGGTACTCGTGCAGAGAGTGCAAGAAAATGGAAGGATTTCCATGATCACTCTTCAAATATGGATTCACAAAAAATGTCACTATGATTATGAAAAGATTTTTATTCGAAATATATTTTGTTTCCTTACACTTTGGAATGGTCATATCTTATGGATTTTTTTCCGCAGTAATACAACAAAGTTTGTAACATTACATTGCGAAGGAAAACAGACCAAAATCAATTAAGGTCTGAATATGCTTCCTTTGTTCAGGGTTTGCTGACTGGAAGCATCTGAAATAAAAAGCAGAGAAAAAAACATTGGTTACATGCAATTTCTATAATTACATAAAAAAAACAAATTGGATTTTACATTTCCTATGCTAAGTGGAAGAAGAAAAAATCTATATGGTTTTGATATCTTTAAATTCCCTGCATTGGCTTTGTATTCTAAAAACCTTTGTTAAGACCATTTTTTGCTTTGATGTACAAAAGGGAACATATTATCAATAAAATACGGAAATATATGTGGTATGTGGAGGTCACAAAATCAGTAGCCTGATGCCCTGGGACAAGCAGTTGGGCTAGCAAATTGTAACAGCATTCTAAAAGTGTATGAAAAATTATATAAGTTGCTCCTTTATTCCTTTTCCACCCTCTTTTGACTATTTTGTGTAAATCAAAGATAATTTCTACATATGACAGCAAGGACTGCAATGTATATAAGGTGTGATACTGTATAAAAATATCATTCTGACAATATCTAATACTACAAGTGTTCAAGCCTTTGCAAATGTTATTTATGTGTTAAAGAATGCAGACATGGCTAGCTGTATGTTGAACTATTTATAAATGATATTTTAAATGTGATATGTGACCTGTAATATTACCACTGGATCGACTGGACTTTTCTCAGAAAAAAAATTAAATCCATTGGCTATATAACAAGTTTAATAGGTGAATAAACCAAAATTTTCAGTTCATCTGAAACCAGTAAATGAGTGAGGTCTGATCAAAGGTTTGGTGCTTTAAAAAAAATTACATCAACTGTACATGACCACATGAATAGAAAGCAATTACTCGATGTCTAATAGTAATATATAACAGCATAGATACAATGACTGAATAAACAATATATATGAAATACTGTAATTTCAGTTTATCAATTCTCTTTACACACATATGGCTCCACATGTACTTAGGCACCAAGAAATCTGTTATTAGTCATTCCTATCTGATAACTTTACCTTTTTCCATGATTTTATTTTTTTTTCATTCATTTTAATATATAAATAAAATTACAGTTATCATAATGTCAATTTAATAAGAGCTCAATATTAAACAGCATTTTAAAAAAATCCTAAATTTCAAGGAACTGAGAAATAAAATGTTAGGAAGGAACTACTAGGTGCCTCCTTAGTGGATGAACACTTGTTTTTTGTGCAACATAATTCACAAAAAACTACAGTGGACAGTGGAATGGGTAACAAAAAAATTTAACCCTCCAGTGATGGGTACATCATGATAAAATGGCACATGACATATATAAGTATTATGACTCGCAACAGATAGTGGTGATTAAACATAGCTTACATTTAGCCACAAAGTCTAG
>NC_091567.1:35111373-35121373 GCF_042767895.1 Penaeus vannamei
AGCTGACAAAATCCTGAAAATAGAAAAAATCCTGAAAATTAATGGATTCAGTAACATTAAGTAGGCCTGATTCTTTGGTGTTTTTTTAAAGTGCTTGCAAAGCCATCTACATGTGCGCAAAATTAAAAAGACCAAACCACGATGGATTAATATTCGGCATCTGTTCAAGGATTAAATTTTCTATAAGAAAGAAACTTATAAACTTATACTGTAAAACTTGGCACAGAATACAGCAATCAGTCATACGGAAAATTTGAACCAAAGTCCGATGAGTTGTGAATGAACTTTTACGTTTAATGATATTGTTTATCTACATTGTGAAGTAGTTACTCAATGAGAACTTTTGAAAATTTGGTCATCTGTGCATTAAAAACGGACTTATTAAGACCCCAATACAATTTGTATACAAAAAAGGTAAGCAGTAAATAAGAGCACATTGTTTACCTTCTTCATCTGCCATGATGCTTGATGCCGTTGCCATGGCAACTGTTTACACCGAACAAGTAGCTATATTAATATATATATATATACCTACATATATACATATATTATAAGAATAATGAATATTACAAATTTTGACATTAAAGTGCATTGTAATATTTAAGTACGTAATATTCTTTTCCCATGAAAAAGTGAATACAACTGACTACAAAACAGCTGACCAATGTAAACAAACAGACGACCTTCATAAGCCCTTTCCTTGGTAGTGTTGGCAGTTGGCACGGTTTTAGGGAAGCCGGTACACTTGGTACACGTCGTTACTGATGCTATATTGGGCTTTTCTGGCAGGTGGTCGAGAATGCGGATACGTAGAAGCCTTTTACTACAAGATCGAACAGAGGTTAATAGGTTCGTGGAGTGAAGGAGCGAGGCGCTGTAGCGTAGGCGAGGGATGATTTCAAGGAGTTACCCAAGTCGAAAGACAAGGTTTGATGGACTTCCAAAGAACTGTTGCGTTTCTGTATAATTTTATATCATAGAATCGATTTTATAGTCTGCAATGGCAAGATGTTTCTTTGTTTGTTTGTTATTAGTGCCTTCAGATTAGAGTTTGATGCAATAGATGAAACGAACAAGAATACGCAAATGTAATGTTTTGCTTATAAAATGTGATGGTTCATGGATTCTTAACATTGCCGTGATCCTTTCAGGTTTCATGCTTGACTGTGAAAGCAGTTAATTCATTTCTGTTTTTACAAGAAACTGAAGACATTGTTACACAAGAGTAGTAGTTTCAAGAGTTAGTTTGAGCTTCAATAAAAGGTAAAAGTAATAGAAAAAATAATACATTTTAAAAAAATCAACAATAAATCTGATTAAACATATTTAGATATATGTATTCAAATTAGATAAAGACTGAAATATTTTGTCTTACAATTTCTGTGTTATATTTGATGTCTTCATTATATTTTATAGTTCATAGACTTCGTTACAATTTTTTGTATATGTGTACCATATGATGTAGTTGTAAGAGAGGAATAGATATATGTAGTTTTCTTGATTAGTCATTCCTTAGATATTACAATAGTTTTATCTTTTAGAACATTGAGATTCATGACATATTCTGCTTGATAGTTGCTTTAGGCATAGAATGAAAGTAATAACTTTTTTATTTGGTTCAACAGAATACCTTAAGGTATAGTTATTCAGCAGATCAAATGCTATTTTTTGTTATGAAGCCTACTTATGAAGCTGAGCCAATTAACTGAATTTCCAGTGATAGCAGTGAAAACAAAATAGAAGCCATACAGTATTTTTTTGAAAGTCAGATAATGGATTGGGTTGATTTGATTTTTGAGATGTTGTACAAAAGTGATGGAGGATGTCACCATGCAAATAGTCTTCCTAATCAATTCTTCTAATAGTCTTTCTAATCAGTTTTTCCTATTTTTAGACACCATGTTATCACATATATAGGAGATGATCTCTGTTGCCCAAAGTTCATCAATATGATTCATTCATCTTCGGTGTGTGCAGGTTTTATTTTTGTCAAAGAAAGATTTCAAAGAAACTTAGTAAGTACATTGTTCTCTGTGATACTGATTAGGAAAGGGAAATTTTAATTTTTGTCAAGATTTTTCAGTCAAAGACTAAATATATGCTATAACCTTTTACATTCTTTATCTTTATTAATTAAAGTATTGCAGTTTGGAATTTCTCTCTTCATAAGATAAACCATTGAATCCTGTTGCTCAAACTTGCCTTTAACCCACTAACGACGGGTGTCCCACATATGAGACACCTGAAAAAATAAACATTGCCAGGCGTCCAGCCAGTGTGACGCTGTATCGGGGCTCATGCTCCGATGCAGCATCAGGCTGCAGCTGGCGGGCAGGTGGAGTCCGGGCAGCCCCACCTGCCGATTTTATAACTGGCCGGAATCTTTTATTTTCGGCTTCAAAATATACTGGTATTAATGGGTTAAGCCATTGGCCATGGGTGATATGCCATCCATCATAATGATTAATTACAGACATGAGGTGATGTCTCATCACGTCATGAGTCCTGATTCCCAAGGTGATGTCTTGTGTGCTCTTCTGTGAGCCTGACAAACTCTGAGGCTCATAGCAGTATGCATTAATGTATGCTTTTCTTGCTTGTCATTACCTGAAATTTTACATGTTATTGGGGTAACCCACTGGCAACAGATGATTTCATAATAAATATCTGTAGACATGGGTGAAGGCTCATCAAGTCATGAGTCAGTGTCCATATTTTTGTGCACTTTACTCATGGAGTAGCATGCACCAATGTATGCCCATCCTTCCTTGACTCTAGAATTTGTTTTTGCCTTTGTTAATGTGTTAAAAGAAATGACTACTTCTGGCAAGCTATTTCAGTTGTCTGTAGGATTCCTTGGTTAAAGTAGCTGATGAGAAATATTGCTTTTGGTCTAAATGATTTATATTTGTGCTCTCTCATTTTATTTTACCAAGTATGAAGAACTGGTTACAGTCTGTATTTTGTATCTGGTGATGCTTTCAAGTTACTAAATCAATTTCCCTCTGCCTTTACTTCTCTAATGACATCAAATAGATTTTTGGGGGGATTCTTTTTTGAATTTGTGAAAGCATTTTTGTGGTTCTTTTCTAGACATTCTCTTGTGATATCTGTATATAAAAAGGATTCCATACCAGTATGCAGTATTCCAGTGGGGTTGACATACATGAAGTGATATAGAAAGCCTCTTTATCAGCATTTAAGAGTGCTTTTCTTATGGCCTAGAAACAGTCATTGGTATATTTACAGCTATGGAAACAAAGCCATATTCTATGGGCTTTTTCTGCTTCTGGTTTCTCAGTGCAGAGCCATTAACATCATACTGATTCTAATAGTTTTACACTTTGGAATGTTGAACTAAGCCGGCACTTATTATTCCATGTATTTAGACAGGAACTGAAGACAGTCTTCTTGCTTTTTTACTATATTGGATACCTTGAGTGTCATCAGCAAGGAATCACAAATGCACTTAACTGTTTCTAGGATGTCACTGTTATAAAGAGTAAATGGTAATTGACTGATAACTAACCCTTCCTAATCCTATATCCTTATTTACACCGGGTGTACTTTACCTTTGTTTGAATCAGGAAAAACTGAATGATTTTACAACATTACTTCAAACTTCTAAGGTTTCTTTTTTCACCTTTTCTAGGCATATTCAGTTATTAATGAATACCCCAAAAGTTGAATATTATAGTTTCTAATAACAAAATTTTGTTTTCACTGCATTAATCCTTAAAGGACATCAACAGTAATACTTACAGGACATCAACACTGAAAACATCATACTCATTTTCTCGTATTCAGTGGACATTAGATACAATATGCATTGAGTCCTACCTGACCATGAGTAATTACAGTATGCATGTCTTTTAATGGTTAAAAGACCAGTGCTTATTGCTTTTTGTGTGAATTGTTCACAACATTGTGTTAATAGTTTTTCTTAACAAAAAGAAAAAAGAGAGGAAAAAAATGGAAACTAAAAATTTTCATTCTGCTTTTAAAATGCTTCCTGATATAGGTACTGCCACTCTTGCTGAAAATTTGTTTAGTTATCCTCCATTTTGGTAAGTAGGAGACTCTCTATGTTAATTTGTTCCAGGACAAAAAGATGCTTTTCATCTGTTTGTATCACAGAATATATATTTTTATGACAAATAAATTGAAAATACAGAATAGAAAGTTGTTTCATCACACCACCACCAAGAACCCAAACCACATAAAAGTTGCATATATGTGAACATGATTTTGTGAGCATTTCTTATTTTCTTTTTATAAATCAAATATCAAGAACTTCAAAAGGAAATGCTAATCTTCTTTCTATTTCTCAAATGATATATTTTTCATAATCTCTGAGAGTTGCAACTTTTTTCAGTTTCCATTCCACAGACACATCTGTATTACATAGAGGAAAACCAGGCATTTTCACATATACTGTAAAATTTAAACTCGATTTCTACTAACATCCTACCCCATGTACTTTGTGGGGGAAAGACTATTATAATTAAAGACACCTAATATTTTTTTGTCGTACAATACTGTAAAATCTTCCATTTATACTCGCCTCACTCTGCTCAAAGTTCAACAAAGTACAGAAAATTTGTCAGTCTTGTTTTAGTATATAAAAAAGTTTTTGAAATATGAAAATGGAAATGTTAAGAAAATGCCAAGGGTTTATTCTATAGATATGAATCATATTTCTGACACCATAAAACATGTGTTTACAAACATAGACACTGATAGGTTAGATATTAACATTTATTCATGATGAGTTAATGAGTCTAGGAGCTGATGCAACACTAAATATCACTAACATTGTGATAATTGTTATTCAGAATCTGTACAGTGAACAGCCTATATATTAACATGCTTAATGATGCTGTGCTGCCAATAGTGCTTATAGAAAGAGACAATTTGCTGATTTTTTAGTGTGATGCTGTGTTTGTATTGTTATTTGCTTCTGTTGAATAACCTAACCATTCTCCCTTCTATAGGGTGAAGTCACACAATCAGATTGCAACTGAAATATTATTGCTTATACAGTATAGTAGCCTGCTTTGGGTGGATTGTCAATGTGCTACCTATGAATGTAGTCATTATATGCTGCACTGATTCTTATATAGATTAAATATCAAATGACTTTATTAATACTTAGAATGAAATCTGTAATGCATGATGCTTCTGCAAGAGAGAAGAATACAGAAAATCCTTTTCTCTTACAGACTCCTCTGCATCACCCTGTCCTCTGTACATACATGAGGGTTAAACTACATACGATTGTTATTCAGATGAGGAAATATATGATATGAATTTTGAATTGTCTGAACAGAAGTTAATAACAATGCCACCACATAAGCCACTGTCCCCACTAAAAGATATATGCATTGAGTGGACTTTAGAGTGGATTTCTAGTATTGTTAAGGTATGCGGATCACATCAACAGCGCAAGCATCAGAGGCTTTACCTTACCTCTGCCCTCAGCTCTAACATCCGACAACATCTTCTCTTCCTTACCTTCAGACAGCCTTTGTATGAAAGGAACTTGACATACAAATGCTTGATCCTGCTGTTACTAGGAGACCAAAATACACGGAGTGTTGACTTTAGCTGTGCAGGTGCTGCCTATATTTACGAGGTAAACTACCTGTACAGGATCCTTACTCAAGTTCAGGTAACAAACCTTACAAGACTGGGAATAAACTGTAACCTTAGGACTATGGCAGACAAGAAATGCCTGATGGAAGTGAATGCCTCTTTCTACCCTGTTTTTAAGAAGATGACAAATCTCCGCTGGGTCAGGCTAGTAGGAGTGGCTGATAAGACATTCTTAACAGCACTAGGAATGAATTGTCCACACCTTGAGTACCTATTTGTTGATGAATCCCACAGAGTGAATGATGAAGCAGTGGCTAAACTTCTCCTGAGAGACTCAGAGAATGTGGCCTTCCAAAACATTAAAGACTTTGATCAAGACATACCAACAAATCCTTGTGCCTCCTGTCTGAAGGTGATAAGCCTTAATGGAACAGAGGTGAGCATGAAAAGTGCTCTCACCATCTTACACTGTGTCCCATACCTTGAATCCTTTGAAGGAGATGTGAATGTAGGCTCTTTATGCAACATAATGGAGAGCCTGCAACCAGAAGATGGCCACAGATCCTTCAACCTACAAAAACTGTGGGACACAAGAATCCTACCCAACCAAGCCTTATTCATAGACAAAGTGTGCCCTCACCTAACTTTTCTATCCACTGATGCCTCTTCCCTTTTTGCCTTGCATCTTCTTAGTTCTGTCTCATCCCTTACCCTTAAGCTTTACTTCCAAAATGCCAGTATTGAAATCTACAATTACCTTTTAGTCTCTGGTGTAAATCTGAGAGAGCTTGTTCTTGTAGACCATATTAATTGCTGTCTGGACCTCTCATGGCTTGTCGAACTCACTCCAAACCTAGAACATCTAGAGGCTACCATAATGAAAGAAGAAGGGAGAAATATGTCACAATGGCCTCTCCTGACAACTGCTAAAATAACCTTGGAGTCCTCAAAGCCCCTATTTGCCTTGATGACACATGCTCCCAGACTGAAGGATCTTGATGTCACCTTTGAAACATGGTCTGGTCTGGACACATTTGAAGACATCAATGATACCTTGATCACTAATGCAGTTGCCTCTGGCAGTCTACAGAACCTACAGAAGTTGAAGATAAATAGATGTGCCATTAGTATGAAGGGAATAGACTGCCTTATCTTGAACTGCCCAAATCTAATGTATCTGGCACCTCTTGCTTTTTGGAATGGTGTTTCTCATGAAGATCTTCATATTCTCCATCAAAGAATGAAAGAAAATAATAGGTGTTTTAGATTTGTTTTACGTGTAGACTGGGAAAATGGTCAAAGGTCATCAGGTGTTTCTCATGATAATGATGAGTCTGCTCTTACAACGACTTGTACTTGATCTGTTTGCTTATATCAGTAATTTTGTCAAATGGTTATGATGCTAACTTAAGCATCCAGATATTTGGAGTAAGTCTTTACTTTGTTCTTTTTGTTAGTCATTTGCCACAGGGTTACATTAAGATATGTAAAGGTCACCGGAAAAATACAGACGGCACAGATCATAAGGCCCAAGACTTAGTATACAAGTGTTATCTATGGAGAAAAGAAAGATTAAAAAAAGAGAGAAAAAAGAATTGACACTCTAGATGGCAACAAATGCAGTATTAACAATCTCTTAACTTTTTAACCTTTCTTATGCATTTTCTGAAATGGTTGCAGGCCTGAAGAAAAATCAAGTTTTCCCATTCCTGGGGATATTGTGTCACTTTTGTGGGCTATAACTGTATGTTTAGTTTTAACAGTAGTGTGCTTATTCCTTTTTATACCAGTCAGTTTTATGTTTCAAAAGAAAGCTTACTGAAAGTTCTCTTTTCTTACAGACTCAGCGACATCATTGTGTTCAGTAGGCGTGATAAAATGGGTCAAAGCTGAATGTATATTGTACAAGCAGAAACTGAAAATTTCATTTTTTATCACACTGAAATTCTTCATTTAGTGAAATACAGAAGAAATAATTATGCCCCCCTATAAAATATTACTCTCTCTAACAGAAATATGCACTGAACAAGTGTTGATCTTACTCTACAAGAGTTGTAGCATCAGTGCAACACCCAAGGAGCGTAAAGAACAACACAATTATGTTTCTTCAACCTTGAATTCAAACATTCGGCAACATCTAATCAACATTATCTTTCAACAATCCTTGCACAAGCAAAATTTTACTTGTAAATGTATTCTTCTTGAGATGCTAGGGGACCGTAGTACCCAAACCCTTGACTTCAGTCAGGTTGGCAGTGTGTATATTGATGCACTGTGGCAATTTTACCGTACTCTCACCATTAGCTTAATGATAAACCTAACCAAGCTTGGGGTGGCCTGTAATCTGAGGAAATTGAGTGATCAGAAATATCTTTTAGATGTTAATTCTTCTCTTTACCGTGTCTTCAGCCAAATGAAAAACTTGCGATGGGTTACATTGATTGGTGTGGCAGATGGGACATTGCTGGAGAGTCTGGGCACAAATTGTATTCACCTTGAATACCTCAATGTCAATGAATCTTTAAGAATAAATGATGAAGCAATTGCCGGTCTTCTGCTGAAAGATCCAGAGCTTGCAGGACAGAATGAAGATACCCTCTGCCTCCAAGATATCCAGACAAATCCTTGTGCATCAAATCTCAAGGTGGTTGGTGTTAGTGCAACTAGTGTGAGTTTAACAAGTGTTTTTGTCCTTCTTCACTGTGTCCCCAAGCTTAAGTCACTTGGAGGTCCTATCCAAGCTGGCCCTATAAGCAGTATCATAGAGCATCTAAATCCAGAAGATGAGAGCAGGGTTTTAAAGCTGAGTGAGTTATGGGAGGCAAAAATTCTTCCTTATCAAGCATCGCTCTTGAACATGATGTGTCCGAACCTCACTTGCCTCACATGTGATGGCTCTTCACTTGACTCCTTATACATCATCAGTTCCATTTCAGCTCTGACCCTCAAACTCTGCTTCCGAAACTATGTCATTGATATCTACAACTACCTCTTAGGCAGTGGCCAGATCCTCAAAAAGCTTGTTTTTGTTGACCATATCAATTGTGGTTTAGACTTGTCATGGCTAGTTGAACTTACCCCAAACTTGGAGCACCTGGAGGCCACACTTACCAGAGAGGATGAGGCAGAAGTAGCAGAATGGCGCTTCCTAAGGGTTGCCAAAGTCACTGTGCAGTCCTCTAAAGTTACATTTGCATTGCTGACTCATGCACCAGTGCTAACAGATCTAGTCATCACATTTGCAATGGAACCTTATCAGGAGACCGTTGAATGCATCAATGATGACCTGATTATCAGTGCACTGGTTCACGGTGGTCTTACACAGCTACAAAAGCTGCATATTAATGAATGTGCTGTAAGCTTGAAGGGAATAGTGTCCCTCATTCTACACTGCCCAGATTTGACATATTTGGCACCTCTTGCTTTTTGGCATGGTGTTAGCCCTCAGGGCATTTATGTGCTTCGCAAGCGGATAAAAGTAAAGAACTGGAAACTCAGAATTGTCAAGCGTGTAGAGTGGGAAGATGAACAAGAGCCTTATGAAAATCATGATATTTTACATCAGCTGGCTGCTTGTAATTGTTTCGAGGGTTCATAGTAATTGTAATAGTTGCTGCAAAGTGTAGAGGCCAATTGTACTTGCTGTAGTGAGCTAAGGAAATGATGTAGAACTGACTGTGGTTAAGGTTTAATCAGTTGCTGCTCTATCTTCTCTTTTGTCTTATTTTCTTTTCTTCCCTCCTTTCCCTCTTGCACCCCAATCTTCTACTCTTCTTCCTCATGCAGTGTCTTAACCACCCTTCTTCCTTCTTTGCACCCATTTTCTATACCTATTATATGTCAGTTTTGATATTTTATATACTGATATTGTTATTTAATAATTAGATAACTATAACTGGTAGTAGTAGAAGTAGATAGACGTAGTATCAGAATAAGTCTTTTTCATATAACAGTAGAATAAAATCTACAAGTGCATTTGTTGCCATGATGTGAACATAAATTGAACAAACACACTGAATAAAGTATTTTTGTATAACATTTTACTTTCTGGTGAATAAAAAAATGTTGCAAATGACCTTTGTAATATATGTCTTAGTTCTTTTAGATTTGTTTATTAGTTTCATAATACTTTTTAATTTGAAAAAAAGTAAAATAAATTAAAAGCTATTTTATTGAATTATATTTGTAGTAATTGTACTGAAAAAAGTTATGTTAAGAGTGTAACTTTTGAATGTTTAGTCAAGAGAATTAAAGTTCAAAAAAATTATATGACTTTAAAAGTATGCGTCATTACCTTCAAGCTTGATGTAGAGGCAAAATTTAAAGTGATGTAAAAAAATATATATTGCTTCTATTTTGACAAAATAGTTAACACACTATTTACTATTTTTATTTCTGTTCTTTT
>NC_091567.1:35126373-35151373 GCF_042767895.1 Penaeus vannamei
AATTGTATCGGGAGATTTAGTAAGCTGGAATATTGAACATACCCTGCTAATTCTTTCATTATTTCCGCCGCAAACACTTCTCAGACTTCGAAATGTAATTTAAATGACAACAAAATACCTTACTGGTGTAAATAATACACAATTTATACAAGTGACATTCTAGATATATGAAACAACACTGATGTAACTTTATTCGAACATAACCCTCCAAACAGGTTACTTTTTGGCCATTACCCTTCAAAATTTCAAGTGTGGACTTTCTAAAAATTTATAAGAAATTTCCCCAAGTTCACTAGACTCGAAAACTCCCCTTTAGTTTCCAGCCTTTCGATGTGTCTTCAAAAGGTTTTTACTATCAATTACATGGAATAAGATGTAGTGCAAACATTTAGGCGTAATGCTTAAATGACCCTCCCTCTCCTAACATTGAAAAGCACATCGTGGCAAAAATATCAAATATAATGACACTGAATAACACTCTTGCCACATATCTGTCTTAAATAAACGAAAGCCAGACATAAATGAATTATGAAGTCAGTAAAAGAACAAGTAGTAATAAACAAGATGATGAAAATTCTGCTTACAAACATTTACAAAACTAGCTCATACATGTGGTCTATATGAGGAAATAAAAATAATGATATACTGACAAATTGAATTGCCATGGGATGTTCTCAGTGGCCTATCCCGGGCCTTTAGCTGCGTGGCCCAGACGGGGGTGTAATATAAACTGTCTTGAACGTAAAAGGAAGGCAGACACGTGAGTTATGAAATCCGTAAAAGGGCTAAGTAGTAATATTGTACAGAATTATGAGAATTCTGCGTGCTAATATTTACAGAACAAGCCCCTACATGTCCCATTTGAGATCAGATGGTATTTTGAGAACATCTTCATAGATTTCACCTGTTCCGTTCAAAATTTCTAATTTTCACATGCGTCATCCACAGTGGCGTTTTGACTTTAATGCAGAAGTTTTGGGGCCAGTGTTGATTGGCCCACAAGGCTGTTACCAGATGTAAAGACAGCACTGTCCATTCATATTAGGTTATGATGCCTGAACTTTTTTCTGCCCATGAGGCGATATTCTCTCTCGCGTTTTAGTGTTTCATCCTTTGTTTTTTTGTTCCTTGTCTGAATCCTTTGCTTGCTTCCTTCCGTGTCTGGATCCCTGAGAATTAAAGTAGGCTCTAATTTTGCCTTGACGAAAGAATACATTTGTCCTTCCAGTGATTTTCCTTATTTCCCTGCGTCCATGGGGCAGCAGGTGGATGGGCAGGTCCCGTTTTGCAAAGCAATAGACGGGGTGTGGTTGTCTGAATTTGGATGTACTCGGCAGTGATGTACCTCATATCTTGCATGGGATTACTGAGGTTGCTGTTGAATATTGCGTTCCATGCATATCCTCTAGGTTTTTACCTAATCTGAAGCTGCCTTCCAACAGAGTTCGTCACATGGTTTTCCTCGGACTGTAACTTAAGTCAGAGAACTGCCTCCGTGTTCCTGCAATCAAAGATGTTCGTCGTATTGCCTGTGCTCCTTGCCGCCCCCCTGGCCTGCATAGGCCATAGAGCAGGGTTCCTTCTTTTCACCTTTTTTCCCAACTGTCTATCCTCGATCGGGGATTGCAAAAGGAGCTTATCAATCCACTGTTCCACAAGCTGTGGTCCCCCCCCCCCACATTCTCGGCCACAAAACCCAATATAGGAGTAAGAATGATGAGGCACCGGTCAGAGGCGATTCTTTGGTCGCCGATAAGCCCGGTGGCTGTGGTGTGAGCCCCAGTCTCAGAAAAAAAAAACACGCAATTTCTGAGACAGGGACCACCCACTACAGCCGACGGGATGGTAAAAAGGGTATGCCACATGCTTACTCCGTGGCAGCTGGATCGCTTGCTTGCAATCCAGCCACCACGCTAAGCATATAATTCAAAGAAAACACACGAGTCAACGATAAATAGCTGACACAGGCTGGGTCACTCTAGAGAAAAGGCCTGGGCGAAGCTAGATCTGGCAAATCTAACTGAACTGAACTGAACTGGTAAGGAGGCACTCAACGATCGACGCAGAATCTCCACGCATCAACCCGTTAGGACTTCACGGACGATGAACCGTGTCTATGTTGACAAATGTAGGGAAAGGTATGAATGAGACTGGTTATCTTCACAATACAAGAGACGTATTTGACCGGTTTTGATTACGTCTTCGTCAAAAATACATGTATTTCTGACGAAGACGTAATCGAAACCGGTCAAATACATTGTGAAGATATCCAGTCTCATTCATACCTTTTCTAGACTTCATGAACACCATGCACTTTAAAAGAAAACCTATTTCTTACTGAACAGTTGCAGAAAAAGTCGCACAAAAATAATTAAGGTTTCAGTGTTTGTAAGCCATGTTCCCCAGAAACCTGAAATTCATTCATTAAGAGCTCCTCAAGTGTTCTCTATGAGAGACAGTGACAATAAACCTGAGATTATTATGTATTTACACGCACATACATATGCATTTTCAAGTATTTTCGAGTCTAATATTATTGTACATGTACGACATTTTTTCCTTTTTTTCTTGTTTTTTCTTATTGCGAGGTGTCACGACATGTTTTAAAGTCCAGTCATCAATTGATAATTGCCAAATATATTTGATACGCTTACATTTAACAGCGCCTTATCATCAACAGTATTATCATTATTTCAAAGGACGATGTCTACTCTTGCAAAGCAAATGTCATTTGTATGTTAACTGAAGTAGAAGTTGTAGTCATAAGGGATCAACTGGTATGAGAGAGGCAGCTGGGAAGAGCGCTGATGATGTCAAACCTCAACTGAACTTCGAACTCCACGCAGCACACTTTTTGATGTCGAATTCCAGGCAAACATCTCAACGGGTGTGTTGTGTGTGCAAGTGCGAACCCGTCTCATTTTTTCGTGATTTTTTTTTCTTCTTTCCTCCTCCTCCTCTTCTCCTTTTCCTCCTCCTCCTCCTCCTCCTTTTCTTCTTCGTTTCATTTTCTCTTCCTCTACCTTCTTCTTCCTCATCCTCTTTGTCTCCTTTTTATTGTTATTGTGATTATCATTAAGATTGTAGTTGCTACCACTTTATTATTGTTGCTATTGCAATGATAATAATAATGATAATAATAATAATGATAATAATAATAATAATAATAATAATGATAATAATAATAATGATAATGATAATGATAATGATAATAATAATAATAATAATAATAATAATAATAATAATAATAATAATAATAATAATAATAATAATAATAATAATAATGATAATAATAATAATAAAAATAATAGTAACAATAATAATGATGATGATAATAATAATGATAATAATAATAATGATAATAATAATGATAATAATAATAATGCTAATAATAATAATAATAATAATAATAATAATAATAATAATAATTATTATTATTGTTGTTGTTGTTATTATTATTGTCATCACATTTGTTATTATTATTATTATTATTATTATTATTATTATTATTATTATTATTATTGTTATTATTATTATTATTATTATTATTATTATTATTATTATTATTATTATTATTATTATTATTATTATTATTATTATTATTATTATTGTTATTATTATTATTATTAAATGCTATCATTCTTTAATAACTATCATCATCATCATTATCATTATCGTTATCATCATCATCATCATCATCATCATCATCATCATCATCATCATCATCATCATCATCATCATCATCATCATCATCATCATTAATATTATTATTATCATTACTGTTATTTTTTTACTGTTTCTATTATTCATTATTTGTATCTTAGAAGTGTATTAATCAAAGAAATAATCAAAACCACCATTATTACTGATATTATTATAGCTATGGAAATATAGGATAAAATATCGTGTTTTTTTATTTCATAAGCTCGCATCCCCTATAAAATAATATACTCCCGTAGTCGCTGTAACCCTGATCATAACAAACCGATTCAATGGAGTGCTGTGAGCTGGAATAAAATATCAATAAAAAAATGCCGGAGATCAAAGTAACACCCCTTGGTATGTTTTATGAGAGTTAGAGAAAACAGTATAGATTATATCATGTGAAGGTCTGTTAAGATGAGCTGTTTTCAGCTTAAATTCGAAGAAAGTTATGACCATTCAATTAATTTCTCAACGTGAGCAACTAGATAGTTAAACCGGGATTTAACTGTCATGTTAAGGGTCTGTAAATGAGGAAATATACGTTAAAGTAATTGATTTATGAATTACTATAATTTGTATGGATTCTTCGAAATTTATATTAACAAAGTTAAACATATATCATTAGATATCAGGAACATACAAGATAATTTTGCAAATTTTGGTATATGTGCCCGGGATGGTGGCAGTGTCTTTCAAACCAAGACTTCATTATGATTATATGACCTGTTTTTTTCCAAATTGAATTGTAGGCCTTCTTTACTGTGATCTTTTATAAAGTGTTAAAAGTCTTGATACACCTACAGTAACTGGAGTGTACACTGTTACTGAAACATCTTTGGAAAACTGTCAGTTTACAAGTGAATTGTAAAAAAAGCTTTATTTTATGACATTATAATTTCTTGCAATTTCTTTGTGTTATTTATTAGATTTTATTTCATATTTTTGTGTTAGAAAGAAGTTAGCATTAGAGTAGATGAATTTTGAATTTCACTAGGTAAAAATATATAAGATTTTCAGATTTCTGAATATATATGTATTGATTTTGAATTTAGTGAAATTGGAATTAATCTTTTATAAGAAATTAAGATAAGAGACTGTTTAATAATTTAATTTGGTGGATATAAAAGGGAACCATATAAAGAAGGTGATTTCCTATAATGATTACATGAATTACTTGTTTCTGTAATTTACTCATATCTTAATAATATATATTGAATGTGTTGTCATTTATAAATGTTATTCCTTGTGTTTATTGTCATCATTGATTTTCACAGGTGCGGGGCAGGATGTGGGTCGGAGCTGTATCTTAGTCACAATAGGTGGTAAAAACATCATGTTGGACTGTGGAATGCACATGGGGTAAGGAGAGTTTTATAATGCTTTTTTTCTGTTAGATTTAAAAGATCTTGGTTTTTATAGCTAGATATTGTGTCTTTGGCTCTCCATTTTTTACATTTGTCATTTATGGATGTGGATATGGTTAACTACAACTGTTTTTTAATATTTGCCAGCTAGTGGCTTATGCAATTTACTGAGTGATCTTAGATTTATGATGAAGAAATTTGTATTTGGCTATTGGCACTCTGCATAAAATCAATTTCACGTATGATAATGTGTAATAGACATTCAATTTGTCAATGATTTTTGCACTCCTTGATGAAGAAAGGAAAGTGACATGCCCATGAGTCAATGAAACTGTAAACAAAATCACGTAACTAAAACTAGATTTAAGAATAGATTTTAAAAGATATAGACTAACAACATTGGTGGAAGCATAGTGAGTGACCCAAGCAATTTCAAAAGGAAGAGTGAAATATAGCATAACTATGAACTAATGGTATTGGCACCCCACTCACTGAAATTTCAAAGTTAGCTCCTATGTTGGTTACTTCAGCAGGGACCTTGTAAAGATGGTTGATATTTAGCCAGTTCCAGCATTTCACAGGATCTGACCATTTGTCATCTGTTTTAAATTTGGGAAAACCTCATTTTCGTAAATTTTCAGATACAATGATGATCGACGCTTCCCAGATTTTTCTTATATCACTGATGGCCCACTGACTGATTACTTGGACTGTATTATTATCAGCCACTTCCATCTTGATCACTGTGGGGCTCTGCCCTACATGACAGAAATGGTGGGGTACAATGGGCCCATCTATATGACACAGCCCACCAAAGCTCTTTGCCCTGTGCTCTTGGTAGGTGTTGTATATGTTTATCCTTTCTATACATAATTTTGGATATTTGGTAGCCACAAAACAGATCACTTTTGAGTTTAAAGAAGCATAATGAGTGCAACTTTTCTGTGATATGTTAGGAGGACATGAGGAAGGTTGCCGTGGAGAGGAAAGGAGAGACAAACTTTTTCACATCTGTGATGATCAAAGACTGCATGAAGAAGGTTGTTACTGTTACACTTCATGAAACATTGCAGGTAAGTTGATCTTCCAGAAATATAATGGTATGTATGCAGAATGAGATACATTGAAATGTTATTATGTACTGAATTATTTTAAAGTTATTGCTATTAACATCAAATCTGTCTGCCAAGAATTTATTATGTCCTTTTATGTATAAGCTAACAGTTTCATACGTTAATTAAACCAATGAAACAGGTGGACAGTGACTTAGAAATAAAGGCCTATTATGCTGGACATGTACTGGGTGCAGCTATGTTCCACATCAGAGTGGGTTCGCAGAGTCTTGTATACACAGTAAGTTTTAATTAGGGGCCAAATAGAACAAATGGTCTTTTTTGGTTACATTATGTTGTGTCACTATGATATCTGTATATTCTTTATAATTCTTATTGTACTATTTTAAATATAGGATGTATGTGAAAGTTGTTTTTGTTTTTCAAGTTAGTGAAAGAACTGCAAGTATAGTACATATTGCTTATTTAGTGCATTAGAAGTACATTATGATAACTGAAATTTTCTTTCTGTGATATTAGGGGGACTACAATATGACTCCTGATCGGCACCTGGGAGCAGCATGGATAGACAAGTGCAGGCCAGACCTCCTTATCTCAGAGTCAACATATGCCACAACAATCCGTGACTCTAAACGTTGCAGGTGAGACTGAGACTATAAACACTGGTCTGGAAAACCATTGAAAACCATTAATGTTATGGATTGTACTTTTATTTTTTTTTATTTTTATTTGATTTTTTATTTTTTATTTATTTTTTAGTTATTCAGAAGTGTTAATGAATGTATAGTGTACAGGGGAGGGGGATTATTTGATTGTAAAATGCCCATAGCTTCATCTTATCAGAAAGTTTCAGTTGTCTTTTCATAAGATGAAACCTTCTTAAACTGAGGAAACATTAATTCAATTCAGACTATGCTTGAATGATGTCATCGTATGGTGCTTCATTGTATTTCTCTTAATGTGTGAATATGCTGCCAATGTGAGTAGTTTATTAGGAATAAAAAAACTACACCATGAGAGTTGGAAATATTTTTTGATATCATGTAGGTATATTGGTACAGTTTGCCAGGTATACTCACCTGAGTGTACCTGAATAAGGTATGTCCTTTTGTGGTTAGAGTTTGAATAGTTATAACTTTGATATATTTATGGCCATTGTCTTTTTAGTACTTAGACATAAGAAAGTGTAACTACAGATGAGTTGACTACATGAACTCATAAGAAAATATGATCCTCAATACAGAGAACGTGACTTCCTAAAAAAAGTTCATGATGCTGTAGATAGAGGAGGCAAAGTCCTGATTCCAGTGTTTGCCCTTGGTCGTGTGCAAGAGTTGTGCATTTTACTTGACACCTACTGGGACCGCATGAACCTGAAAGTTCCCATCTATTTCACCATGGGTCTGGCTGAGACTGTGAGTATTATGGTTCAGAGTACTGACTATTTCTTGTTGATCATTTAAGATGGCTTATACATTTGAGTTTCCGTGCTCACACCATTTTTAATTTGTTTACTTGAAAGGCTTATGAAAAAAATAACCAAAATTGATACATTTCAGGCCAATAAATACTACAGAATGTTTATAACTTGGACAAACCAGAAGATCAGACGCACATTTGTCCATCGGAACATGTTTGATTTCAAGCACATCAAGCCCTTTGACAAGTCTTACATGGATAACCCAGGTCCTATGGTTGTGTTTGCCACTCCTGGTATGTTGCATGCAGGCTTGTCACTCGCTATCTTCAAGAAATGGGCCTCAAATGCTAATAATATGGTAAGTCCTCTCATGTTTAGATTTTTTTTTATTATTGATTTAGGAAGGAAGGAAAAAGATGATATATTTTTTCCTTTTTTTCTTGAAAATGAACTTGTTATCTCCCGTCATTCCATTTGTCCAAAAATAAGGGTAAAGCAATTTTGATTAACCTTGTTTCTATGAATATTGTAGTGTATATCAAGAAAGGAATTTTTTCCATCTGAAAAATACAGTGGAATACTGTAAATAATTTAATATTTGATAGAGAATATTTATCAAGATCATATAGAGACAAGCATTGTAAAAATACTTCTATATTATTGTTAAGTTCTCTAATAAAATTTGTACTCACCCTTACAGGTTATTATGCCTGGTTACTGTGTCCAAGGAACAGTAGGCCACAAGATTCTGAATGGTGCTAAGAAGATTGATTTTGAGAATAGAACAAGTGTTGAGGTGAACCTTACTGTTGAGGTTAGTGTTTAAGTATGGAGATCTTTGAGGAAGTGGTTTTTTTGAAATGATTATATTACATTGGGAAATAGAATATATTGAATATCAAAATAATTACTTTTTAAGCTTTGCATTCACACCCAAGAAAGTTTCTCTCTACATTCATTTGTGTTTCTGAAGTGACTTTCACAGTATAAATAATTTATTGCAAGTGTTGTTATTTTAATTACATCCATTTATAATTTTGGTCTGCAGTACATGTCCTTTAGTGCCCATGCTGATGCCAAAGGTATCATGCAGCTGATTCGCCACTGTGAGCCCAAAAATGTAATGTTGGTGCATGGAGAAAATGCGAAGATGGAGTTCTTGAAGCAAAAGATCATGCAGGTAAGAAAAGGTTGAAATTTAATGAGATGAAAAGAGGAAATAGAGAACATATGGTGTAAAGAAGCAGTGACTGGTGACTGTGGTTTAAAAAGGATGCATTTCCTTTTTATTGTTGCCTTTCCTCTTTTTAACCCTGAAGGAGTTCAACATCAACTGCTACAAGCCAGGGAATGGTGAGACGTCAATCATCCCTGTGTCCATTGATCTAGACGTGGAAGTGTCACTCCCTTTACTGAAGCACACAATGGCCCTCCCTACCTCTTCCTCATCCTCCTCTTCCTCTTCTTCCTCCTCCTCCTCTTCCTCCTCCTCCTCTAGAGGCAACAACACGGAAGAAAATCGAACAAAGAAGCAGAAGGTCCTGCATGGGGTCCTCATTATGAAGAATAATGTGAGTAGAAATGTGACTGCATCTCTGATTTAGTTGTTAGATAACTAATTGTTTGATAACAAGGAAATTTGAAGGTATTTGTGATTTTTTTGCTCTTTTAGTTACTAGCTTTTTGCTCTCTATTTCTTTAAGGAAAACAGATAAGTAAGTACAAATGTTTGGAGCAAGTTTTTCCTCATTTGATTTTCACAGAATTTGAGAATCGTTGGGGTAAATGAGGCCTGGGGAGACCTTGGTGTAACTGCACACAATCTAAGGTTCACGGAGAGAATTGAAGTGGACGAAACTGGCCCTGTTCCTGCTCTCACCTCAGCATTACACACTCTGTTGTCTCAGTAAGTTATATTTGATGCTTTAAATGTTTGTCATAATCATATAATTTGAGAACAAAAGCTCTGTGCTATGTGTTGTTTTTGTCAGTGGAAATAGCCATTTACATAAAGAGAATGGTTGGTTATGGCTTCATCCATTATGTATTTAAGCAGTCTTTTTTATCCTAAAGCAGGAATGAATGAATGAGTAGAGCAGAGACAAACTTACCTGAATCTGCTGTAAGTGGCTAATGAAAAGGAATATTTTTTTTATATATTGAAATTAATAGTAAGTATATTTTATCTTTCAGGAAATTAGGCAGTTCTCAAGTGCAAGCTGTCAATGAGTTCCAGCTTTCCGTTGCTGATTCAGTGTTCATTAATATCCAAGATGATGAACCTGGGAAGACCATCTTACTCTCGTGGACTCATCAAGTTAGTAAAGGGCTTTATGTTTTCCTCTTTCAGTTTTTAATTTTTATTTAGTTAATTCCTTTTTTCTCTCCTAGCTCATTGAATACTGTATTTCTTTTCCTCTATGTACCATTTTCTAGTTATTTTTCCTGTGTTTCTTTTATCATCCATTTTTTGTATCTGTTCTATTGGTTTACTTTCTCCAGCTACTTTTTCCTCTTCTACTCTGTTATAGTTACTGCTCATTCAGTATTTACACTTTTTACATAATCAGATATATATAAACAGATTGATCTATATGGATATTCACATATGTGAAAAACACAGACACACACCTGCACCTACACCCATAATATAATTGTTCTGTTTTTGGAAATATGACAGACATTTTATTTTTTGTTTTCAGGATGAAGGACTTGGCAGCAAGCTCTTGGACATTATAAAAAGCAACTATAAGAAGTCCTGAAAACAGTGAACAAGGATAATAGGATTGTATAAGATTGTTTTTTTTACATTAGGTTAAGTCCTGTGTACATGTGACCATTTTCGTTCTTGTAAAGTCATGGGATAATATTGCAGTGTTTGATGTCATAATTTTGTCTGCCTCTTTACAATGTTGTTTAGAGTATAGATATGATATTTTTCTGTGTGTTTTTTTTCTACAAGATCTGCGATCTCAGAATTGTTCTTGATAAGATAAATTATGAACTGGGGCAAAATTAAGTACAAGGCTGTTTTTATATTGATTGGCCTATATCGGCTATGGTGACCCATTTTTATACCAAGTAAAAACTGCTCAAAAATATATAAATTATTCAGAAATTCTCTTTGTGGTGTTTCCCTTATCCTTCCTAGAGATAAAAATTTGATTATGCTTTTATCCACTTGGGGGGAGAGTGAGTGAGTGAATGAGTGAGTGAGTGAGCGAATGGGAGGGAGGGAGAGGGGGGGAGGGAGAAGGAGAGCGCAAGGTATAAAGAAAATTAATAGGCATCTATGTAAGCTGTTTTATCTATATATGAAATAATTTTTTGTGTAACTATTATTTTGTCATTTGAGAATAAAGGGTCAAAAGAAGGATTTCATGTGAAGAGTCCCCCCTCACTCTACAATATTTATGAACATTTATTTTAGATGGGATATGAGTTTTAAAAAATATATATTATAAACATTAGGTCTGTTATGCAAGATATAGATTAATATGATTAAATCCAATTGCTTAATAATTCTTGGTTATCTTTATGTATCTATGAAAAATCCTCAAAATTTGGCCAAACCTTTCATATTCTTTAAGATATGAATATAGTAACCCATACCTGAAACTTTTCACCATGATTAAACATTCTAATTCCGACCACGAATATGATCTTAGAATATGCTCTAACACCCTAACGTAGCATTAGACGACTCTATAGGTCGATTGCCTAGTGCCACCAATACTCAGCTGCCTCCCCTCCCCCCAGCTCTACATTCATTGATAGATACTGAAACACACGACTGGTTTCCTGGCCTGTGTGTGGGCGCCATTTTACCGGTTGCACGGAATTCAGTGCATGGTACAGGGGTATTTGAAACTGGCCTTGGGCGTTCGTGCTTGAGCATTGCTGATCCCACTTGTACCACTGCTTGTATTACGCATGGAATTTGAGAGGGAAGAATAAGTGATAATCATATCTATTAGGGATGTATACTACACATTCACTTTATGTTAGGAAAATCCATGAATCGTAAATCTCAGCCTATCGAAGCAGGTAGAGATTTTTCATATGATTCATATTGTAATATTAGGCATTCTGCTATATGACCTGAGTAATGACAGTTTTACTAAAAAGCCCATGGATAACACAGAGATGGCGGTTAAAATGGGAGTTTCACGGTTGGGCGGTCGTGAGAACTCGATAGCTCTATGGATTATCGAAAAAATAATAACCCACAGTGAGAAGAGTACAGTGCTGTAGAGATGCAGTTTTAGATATTTATAATGTAGCTATTAGTTGCCTCTGCTATACCTCTCCTCCAAAAATAAATAAATAAATAAATAAATAAAAAAATAAAAGATAAGAATAGAAAAATAAATTTTAAAGGATCAGACTAAAAGAAAAGCATAACTATTTCTTGTGTTAGTCCTCATTCCATGTATTGTCGCTACAAAAGGAAAATGTTTTAGAGATTACTGTGGTGAAATTATATAGAACAAGAACCTCGTGACGTAACCGCATGCTTATGACGTAACGCTTGTATCGATGTTTTGGCGGGAACAAGGCTCAGCATGTTTGGGCAACATTACCTAGTACGATAATGTTCCGTTTTTCATTTCTCTTTTTTCATTTTCAATTTCTCCCTGGTCGATTATTCTTGTAGTTTCATGCCATTTGTTTTCCTAGATGTAAGGGACTTGATACATTAATCATTCCAAAATAGTTAAGTAGTTAAATTGAATAGAAGCTGATACTGCATACAAGACAACCAACGCAAGGCGGAAGTTGTATTCCGTTGTGGATATACGTTGCAATGTGATTTCTTTGAATTGTATGGCCAATTTTGATGAAACTGATAACTAAAATACATTTCGATGTTGAGGAAATTGATGGATTTTTTATATGAAATTAAAACCCACACGTAACATGCGATAGTAAAAAATATATATGTTGATATAAAAGCCCCCCCCCAAAAAAAAAAAAGGAAAATCTGATTTTAAAGAGTAAAGACACAATTTTATGATGAAGAACTCAAAAAGTAATATATGAACCGTATACAGCTGAACTGGTCACAAGACGGCGAATGCTGACCATGAGAAAATGCTTCTATTGTCTCATTATTGAAAAACAAGAACAGCATACATTAATAAACGAGTTTAGACATCTCAGTGCTTAAAATTTCGGTCGATATAAAACAAAAATAAGACAATATTCTCTCTCTTCCTCAATTAAGCAAAAAAGCACCGAAAATATAAACTAAAATACAGATCAATAGCAGAAAATGAATAATGAATGAATAAACCCTAAACGAAAAAAAACTTTCTATAAATGAAAGACAAAAAGGAGCATTATATATACATATGTATATATATGTGTACATACATGCATACATATGTGTATATATACATACATAACCACACGAAATTAATTATCGTTCAACAATACCTAAACCCGGCGTATGACAGTTGGGCGCAAGAGGTCACAGGGAGAAAACAACTTACACAACAGAGGCGGGAAAGGTCGAAGAGAGTGAGGAAGCCTGAAGTCTGCTGCCGAAGCCGAAATCATTTTCTAACAGGTTTGAACAGTCTGCGGTTTGTTTTTTGAGACTTGAATGTGTTAATTTACGGGACTAGTATAGGAATAAGTATCTGGTTGTAGATTCGCTGGGAGAATATTGGTGTTTGGTGTAATGTTTACTTCCTCACTTGTGCATGTAAGGACGCATGGAGTTTTTTGTTTACATATTTTGAGTTCCGGTAAGCGAACTGTATTTGTGGAAATAACAAGATTTTATAATGAGGAAAGCAAATTAGAGTATACTGAAGTGATCCCGTATTAGCGTAAATCATCGAAAAAAGCCTGTTTTAAAGGAAAGCATTAATTTTTCTCAGTCAGTGTGGAGGGAAAAGTATACTCTAAATATCTATGATAAAATCCAGAAAATTATAATTATTACAAGGCATTTGTGGCTTCGTGGCATGTTTGTATTTAAGGTGTCGGTGTCAAATGGATTAGGGACGGATTGGCCTTTTAGTTGTCTGCATTTCAACAGCTTCTGCAAACTGTTGCTGGCT
This sequence comes from Penaeus vannamei, assembly GCF_042767895.1. Classification (NCBI taxonomy): domain Eukaryota; kingdom Metazoa; phylum Arthropoda; class Malacostraca; order Decapoda; family Penaeidae; genus Penaeus; species Penaeus vannamei. The sequence goes on from NC_091567.1 coordinate 35,140,007, forward strand.
GTATTGGTGATTGAGAAGTCTCTTGCTACATTTAATTTATTTGTTTTTCCATATATAATTTATGTGAGACTTTGGTGCACTTATTAGAGATTCTCCCCAACCCCATTCACAAGTTATTCAACATACTAAATTGCCATGACTGGGCTTGCACTTCAGTCATTCCCTGAGGGGAGAGTTGATAGGGGGCTCTGCCCCCCAACACCCCCCAACAAACATTGTCTTCACCTTGGTATGCATGGCAAGATAGAGCTGAAACTCGGAAGCTCTGAGTGGACTTAGTGGGGCTTTCCACGATCTTTTTCCTTTATTTATTGTGCAACCATTATTTGTTTTGCAACTGTTAATGTCTGCATTTTATTTCTTGTACCTACAACTGCAACCTTTTGGCCTGAACAAGAACATTATCTGCAATTTGTCCAACCTTGGTGCATCTATACAGTAATGATTGACCAATACTATCAAAAAATTTCAAGGTGGGAAAGGTTTTGAAGGTAGAATGGGACTTAGTTATTATTATATTAGTTGTGTTCTATCCATATATAAATGAGAGTTGCTGTGATCTGTTTCAGAATCCCAGTTTTCTGAGCCAAACATGATAGTTCCTCATATGATTATTGAAATTAGGGCAGTCTGTCACCTCAATCTTGTCAGAACATGTGGTGGAGATTTATTGGCCTTTGCTGCTGCACCAAAAACACATAGGCCAGTGGTAGACAAGAGCAAATACGACATTAAGATGATGATTTATGTTAAAAATACTTAGCTTATTGTCTGGATGATGTTGAGGCATGGAACTATTGTCATTGTATTTTATTCTCCCTTTTCCAGATTTTGAAATGCCACCCACAAATCGAGATGATATTGAAGAGGAATTCTCCAATGATAGCAAAGCCAGTTCAGGTACATATTTTCCTATATATGTATGATCATGATGGAGATTTTGATGAGTTAACGCATATGAAATAGAAATAAACAATAGAAAATAACTAATGGAAGTAAGAGAGATGTGTTGTTAATGTGACTTTTTTTTTTTTTTTTTGGTAAGCCTATAAACAAACTTTAGACTTTATTATTTATCAGCATCAACAGGTTTTACATATATCATTATTTTCATAACTCTTTGAAATACAGTCATCAGTGTAAAGTGATTTCAATAATTTAATTTCACACTGACCAACAAATCCCTGTATTTTTTTTTTCTCTCTCTCTGGGCAGAAAGTTCAAGCAGCGTCTTGACCTTTTCCCCAAGCCGGCCAGAGGGCTCACCTGAGATGCCCGAGGAAAAGGCTCATGGGCTCTCTCGCACAGCTTCTCCTGACACCGAATCCAAAAGTAAGAAATATGACAGATAAAGAATGTGGTTCAAGGAAAATATTTTGTGTGGGTGTTGGTGTGTGATTGATTATTGGAAAGAGATGTAGAAGTAAGTTCGTAATTGTTAGAAAATGTAAATAGTAACAGGGTCTGTAGAAAAAATAAAGAAAGGAAGAGAGATTTCCCCCCCCCCCCCATTTTTTCTTTTATCAGTATGTCTCATGCATGTTTCAAATAAATCTGCAGGCCTTGAAGATGATGTGCTGACCACAGATATTATTGCTGAAGAAGAAAAGTTAGAATTGGCCAACGATGAGCAAGAAAAAGCCTGGCGCAAGGAAGTACAAGACAGGGCAAAGGAAGAGGAAGAGTTAAAGGAAAAGAGGTACTGGTTGTGGAATTATTTAAGATTTTGCATTTCATTTATTAATTATATGTTCAGTTTTAGTCTGTGCTATTTCATAATCAAAGCATACATGACTTTATTAATGGTCTTGCATACGTATATACTTGATTTTCTTCTTGATTATGATTATGTATTAGAATTAATTGCTAGCCTCACTTCAAGGGTATTTTCATAAAGTTTTGGTTGATTTTTAACTTTTTTAACATTGGAGAGACTCCCATCTCACACTATTCCATATCGAAAGCGGTATTACTTACGAGATTCCATAGAGTGATTAGCGTTGTTCAAGTGATTGCATTGAATATGATTTGTAACTGCTGTAATGTCTCTGCAGGTACAAGAGACTGATGCATCTGCTCAATAAGTCTCAGTTTTATAGCCAGTTCCTCCTTCAGCAAATTGAAACTCAGGATACCAAGAAACAGAAGGGCAAAAAGTAAGTGTTTATTTTACATATTTCTGATTTAAGATGTGTATATAGTTCTTGAAATTTCATGGTTGTCATTAGCATAATTATGTTTATGGTAATGTAGGTATTAGACTTGCTATTGATTTGTTTTACTGATGGTGTAGTGATACATAGATTTTTCTTGTTTCAGCTGGTGATAAGAATAACTTTGCCAATTCAAAATCTGCCTTGTCCTCAGCACAAGTCCATACTGTTCACATAATCTTATGCATAACCATTTCTTCCAGGTCAGACTTCACCAACCTTAGTGCCATCAGAAAGAGACTAAAGAATTTCTTTTCTTTTCAGACCCAAGGCTGAAACCAGTGCAGAGAAAGAGAATGCTAGCACTGAAGGTAAGTAGACCTATTTTCCTGTTATATATACGACCTTTTGGCCTTTTACATCATGCCCGTTTTATCTGATTCCTTGTTTAATAGAAAAGAGGAAGTGTTTTATATTCAATTTATTGTCTATGCGATGAATACCTTTATACTTAAGATATAAGTTCTTTTTTGATGACTGTAATCATCTCAACAGAGAACTCCCAGGGTTCAGAGAAGAGTGATTCAAGTAAAGGCCGCAAGCGCAAGAACAATTCAGGTGCACCAGCTGCTAAGAGAATCAAGGATGGGAAGTACAAGATTAAGGATGTTATAGATAAAGAGGTTAGTTGCTATGCTCTTGGTATTTACAATTAAAAAGAAATTGCATCTAGTATGATCTCTTTATTATTGATATTACTATTAATGTTATTACTGATATTATTAAAATTGTTATTGATATTACTCTTATTATTACTGTTACTATTACTGATATCATCATCATCATCATCATCATCATCATCATCATCATCATCATCATCATCATCATCATCATCATCATCATCATCATCATCATCATCATCATCATCATCATCATCATCATCATCTTCATCATCTTCATCATCTTCATCATCTTCATCATCTTCATCATCTTCATCATCATCATCATCTTCATCTTCATCTTCATCTTCATCTTCATCTTCATCTTCATCTTCACTACTACTACTATAAATATAATTATCACTATTACTTTTACTCTTAATAGTATTATAATATGCAGCTTGTCATAATTTTTCTTTTCATTTTTGCTGTTTTACTCTTTATTTTTTTAATTTCAACATTTTTTTTATTTATTAACAGACGGTGGAAGCAAAAGTTGAAGCTGGTGTTTATTCTGAGGAGGATGAAGTGGTTGAGCAGGTGGATCAACCTCGACTCTTTGAGAATGGAACTATGAGGTCGTATCAGCTGGATGGATTTTCCTGGCTCAGGGTAAGTTTTGCTCTGTCAGTTTGTTCTGATCTAATACTGCTGATGGTAATGTAAAATCAGAAATATATTATATGTTCATTTTGATATTAATCTTGTTACATCTGTATGAATATTTCTATACTCGTCAGGTACTTTATGAAAATGGTGTCAATGGAATCTTGGGAGATGAGATGGGTCTTGGCAAAACCATCCAGTCCATTGCCCTCCTGTGCCACCTCATAGATAGGGGTGTGCAGGGTCCTTTCCTCGTGGTGGCGCCTCTATCTACACTCCCAAATTGGATGTCAGAATTTGAAAGATTTGCACCAAAGGTGAGTTTTTCACAGTTGAATTCCAGTTTTTATTATGAGATAATTTTCTAAGTCTTCAACGCTAAAGTTTCACCACTTGTCAATTTGTAGCTTTTCGTCATAATACAGTGATATGCTAAATCTGCAGTTCTTATCATTGTCACCTACTGATATTTGATTGCTGAAAATATTAAATTCTAATTAACAGGTACCAACTGTATTGTACCATGGCTCTGATGCTGTCAGGACAGAGAAAAGGAAAATGTTCCAGAAGTTGTTACAAGTGGAAGGAACCTCAGTGCCAGTCTTTCCTGTTGTTATTACATCTTATGAGGTGAGGAAAATAAATATGATCTGGTTAATTTTTTTTTGTCTGATATATAGTTCTTCTGCTGAGAGTGTAAATACAGAGCATGTTAAATGATTTTTAATGCGTTTAATAGAAGTAATTAATTTTCAGGTGGTGATCCGTGATACGCGGTTCCTTGCAAGGTATTACTGGCGCTACATATGTGTAGATGAAGGGCACAGGATAAAGAACCACAATTGTAGACTTACAAAGTGAGTATTATTTGCAGTGGATATTCAGTTTTCTACAGGAATTATTATTTCAATAAGGAATTATTTCTAATAAGGAAGGCTAGTGGGTGTCAGTTTTTTTCTGCCCTCAAGTTGTGGCCCTTTAGTCTTATTTACCAATGAATGATAAAAAAAATGAAGATTCTGAGATCACTGATTATTATGGTTATTATTATTTATGGTTTTGAATTATTATTTTTTAAAATATGAAGCCATTAGTAATAACTGTGCATATGTGTTCAATGAAATTAAATAACATATATTTTTTATACTTCTACAGGTCCCTGAACACTTTCCCATCAGCAAACCGTCTTCTCTTGACTGGCACACCCTTGCAAAACAACCTTGCAGAGCTGTGGTCCCTCTTGAATTTCCTCATGCCTGAGATCTTTGACTCTCTGGATGTCTTTGAGTCCTGGTTTGATGTAACAGAGATGATGGAGGATGGCAGTGATGAAAAGATCATCCAGCAGGAGAGAGAGAAGCAGGTCATAGGAACACTCCAAAAGGTATGTGAAAGTGCAGTTGACACACCAGGCAAAAGAAACAAGACATATTTGAGGCCATGAGCATGTTTGGGATGATCTTCATGAGGGTTTAATATTCCTTTACAGATTCTCAGTCCCTTCTTCCTGCGACGCATGAAGAAAGATGTCAATCTTGAGATTCCTCCCAAGAAAGAATTACTTGTGTACACACCCATGACCCCCCTGCAGCTGAAGCTTTATGAGGCTACTCTGACTATGGACTATACTGTCTTTGATAATTTAAAGGTAAGTAGTTTTTCCTCTTTTGATGGAATACTCTTTAAATTGTGACTTACACTAGGACTTTCCCTGCTACCTAGTCAACTTACTCTTCATTCTTCATAGTGGTGACTATTTTTTTTCCTTCACTAAGGCACTGTCTTTGTCAGCTTCTGAGCTTTTAGAACACCTATGGACACATTTTCTGTCTCATTTTAAATTCAGTTTTTGTTTGATCTTACCAGTTTGATAGCTTTTGGAGAATGTGACAAATTTATTTATAGTTTTATTATTTATTGTAAGAGTTGTATTCTTGAAAATAATATGAAATATTTTCTTTACATTTTCAGAAGGCAGAGGAGAAAATAGAATATGATAACAAAGGAAGACCAAAACGCAAATCAAAGAAGGACATAGACTATTCTGCACTGCTTGATGAAAGTGAATCCCCTAAATCCCTCGACAGGTTTCTGGATGCTGTGATGAAGATGCAAGAAAAAGGAAGTGATGAGTAAGTTTCTTTAGAGTTTTGCATTTTCCACACACTCTTATATATTTTAGCTTGAGAGTTTATGCCTTTGTATCTTGTTGGCAGAGATTTATATAGATAGTTCTCAAAATGTTCTACTAAGGATTTGAAAGAAAATTATTATTTTGTTTATTTCAAATACTGATGTTTTCTTTAACAGAGCTACAGCTAAGAAGACATCAGCAGTCAATATCAAGCTGACAAACAGAATGATGCAGTGTCGTAAAATAGTGAATCATCCATACCTTATCAACTACCCACTAACTCCAGATGGAGAGTACATGGTAAGTAAAGATACAAAAACTGCTACAGTAGGATAGGAATTTTTGTTCTTCTTTTGATAGGTTGTGCTTTTGGTGGAAAGTACTTTATAAATCAGGATTCCTATTGATTATTTTTAATATTGTTATTGATCAATATACACAGGAGTTGAAAGAGTTTGATTACAGTGAATGAGAAAATTGATACCTCATAAAACATTTTATTTTTAATACACATTATCATAATCTTGTCATTAACATTTTTGTTATTAAGGGTTGTGAGTAACTGGTGAAAATACTGAAGTAATTTACATTTATGTTGTAATTCAGTGCTAAAATTCAGTGTTTAAATATGTGACTCTAATCTGATTAAACAGATTGATGAAGGGCTTCTAGAGTCCTGCGGGAAGCTGCAAGTACTTGACCAACTGCTGGGAGAACTGTACAAGCGCAAACACCGAGTGCTCATTTTCTCCCAAATGACCATGATGCTTGATATCCTTGAAGATTACCTCTCCCTCAGGCCCAAGTACAAGTGAGTTTGATTTACTTTTCATTGGTGTAAAATAGGTAAAAGATATCTGATGATCTTTCCTGCTTTCCATCATCAATAATGACTTTATGAAGCAGAATGGGATCCTGCAAGTCAACAGGATTGAGTGGTACAGACATGCATTATTTTCTTATTTACTTTCAGTTATAAGCGCCTTGATGGAAGCAGATCATTAGATACTCGGCAGAATGACATCAAAGAATACAACAGCAAAGATTCGAACAGCTTTATATTCTTACTAAGCACAAGGGCTGGTGGTTTAGGTATTAATTTAGCTTCTGCTGATACAGTCATCATATATGACTCAGATTGGGTAAGTAGCTAAATACTTTACAATTTTGTATTGGCTTTTCAATTAACTTTTTTTTCACTGTAATTATATTCAAGACTAATTACCTCTGATGAGATTTCCTGGTAATTATTTTATATGGTTATATTTACTTTATGCAGAACCCACAAGCTGACCTGCAGGCACAGGATAGATGCCATAGGATTGGACAGACTCGACCAGTGTTGATTCTTCGGCTCATTACTGCTTCGACCATTGATGAGAGGATTGTAGAGCGTGCTGCCACCAAGCGCAAGTTAGAGAAACTGATCATCCAGTCAGGAAAATTCAAAGCTTCGAAACAGAGCGACAGGTCCTTAGACAAAGTCGTGGATTCTGATGAGCTTGTTACTCTCCTCAGCCAGAGAGATCATCAAAGAATCCATCGCACAAATACAGGCCATGGTAAGGAAAAAACATGATTGGAAAAGTTCTCTGAAATACATTTAGATATTATTTATTTATATGTTAGATGTTCTTCCTTGTTTTTCCGTATAGTGATATGTTTAGTGCACTTGCATGTATTTCTGTGACTGAAGTGGAAAGTACTAGTATATGTTATTTTTTCCACTTTTCTCTTTTTTCCCCTCATGTATATTTATTTATACATTTCCCATTTCAGTGTTTACAAAGGAAGAGCTAAATCAATTACTAGACAGAAGTGACCTGATGCAGAAAAGGGAAGGAAAGGAGGTACCTGAACAAGACCTAACTGGTGTCTTCAAAGTTATTCATGTTGGACAGGATGAATAACCAGTGAATGAGTACTTGAAGTTAAGAAAAAAAGGTCTAGTTCTTTAAGTTGGTAGTGGTATCCTACTGAAGTCATTGTATAAGTTTTCTTTGTTAGATGTAAATACAAATCTGTGTCCTTATAATTATCATTAACTATTTCCCCATCTCAACTGAAAAGAGTGCTAAACCTTTTTCTTTTTTCAAGTACTGTAATTAGGTTGTAAATATTATTAAAGATATTGTTGATTGTTCATTGAAAACTTTTCATCATTCATTATCAACCCAGTGAAAAAATTGTGCCATTTTAGAGGCATGCATGCTTACTTACGAAACATTATTGTTTGGAAGTGAGATCATATTTATTACTTATTTTCTCCTTTTTGTAATGTAGTGATTCTTTATAACAGCAAATTTTCTGATCAAGCAAAGATTCCTTTATCTGTAAGCTGCAACATTTCTTAAGGGCATTTATACATTCTCAAGCTTCCTGTCAAGTTTCCAAAGCAGGTAACCTGAAAAGTCAGCTTAAGCATGTGTGCAGCTCCCTCTCAAACCCACTTGAACCATATTTTTGCTTGATGGAACAAACCCTACATAAGCAGTCTGAACAGCCCACATGCTCAATTTTGTGTGAACTGACCTTTGTTGCTCAGGCAACTGCACAAGAGGCTGGAGCTTGAGTGGGGTCATATAGTCTTTCACTATCTTCAGTATTGTCAAGATTGCTCTCTTAAGATATTCAAATAAGTTTCATGAAGATGTATCTGTGAGCATCCTTGAGGTAATTACAGATAAGAGAGAACCTCTGCATTTATAGATAAATTTTTTTCTATAAGAAGATACTGGAATTGGCAGTTCTGTAGATGAATTATTTTGGTTCAGAGTTTTATACCAGGATTTTTAAAATTCCAATATAAGGTTAGAAGTAACCTGAGGGTATTTGCAGCTTCTCAGTATAAAAAGGGAAAAGAACACAAAGCAAAAGAATTGGAAAAGATTTAATTCCATTAGTTTGCAGCCACTGTTTGCCAAAGATCTGTTTTATTTTTTCTGTCAGTACACTTGTATTTATGGCTTTTTTCTGTCCAATGTTACATTTTTGGTTAAAAAGCAAAATAACAACTATCATTCTCCAGTGTTTCATGTAAATTTATATTTTTCTACTGCTTTTGTTTTTGTACTTCTTGTGAAAGTGAATAAAATTTTATATGTAATTAATATTCTATTACAAACCTACCGCTTCTTTATTTAAATACACATCATGATTTTGTTGAAAAAACATGCCTTTATTTAAGTAAATTAAATATAATATGAAGAATAAAGAAGTTCTCTAAGCCACAGTATTTATTTAACTAACATATGAATAGCCTGCCTCAAGTCTAGGAAATTTATATTTAGTTTACGGTTTTAGCATCAGCTAACAATGCACGCAACAAATTTTCTTGAGCAAAATATGTATATTAATGTATTTACTCCCCTGTCAATCCCATGCCCGTTGTTACCGTTGGGGGCCTTCGGAGACGGAGACTGATGCCTCAGCCCTCGACTCAACTAATTTTCACGGTCTCAACATTTTCCTTCTCTTGTCCAACCTCATCTGCTAGCGACTTCGGATGTGAGAACCGTATTGAAAGGCAGAAAGGCAGAGTTTGTGCACAGTGTGGGCATAGTATTCCGTTGTTTAGTTGACTATCCGGTGACCCAGACGGATGATCCATTTCTTTCCCAAACATACTCCAGGCTTACCTTGGCCACGGATGAAGATTTTTGTACGTATGTTAGGGCAATGAGGATTCTCTTCATCAACTAGCCCTACCCCAGGTTCTCCTTTGACCACGACTCTAAGCACTACTACTACCCCCTCTTCAATACCTACTGTCACCTCAGTCCATTCCAAATCATCAACCAAAGTCATTACTCAACCTCCAGGAACATTTGGCAACTAGGTCACTTTGCCAAACACTGCCGCTCAACAGCCCGGTGCCCTCTATGTACCCAATCTGGTCATGATCTAACGGCTCTGCGCATTCACGCCCGTGTCAATTGTGGTGGCGCTCATAATGTATTTTATAGGGGCTGCCTTACTTACAAGTTTGAGTCTAAAGTGGCAATTATCCACTTCAAACTTGGCTTTACTTTATGCGAGGCCAGAGAGGAAGCACGTCGACGAGATTTTTCTCTTACTCTGCAATCCAGTGCTGACCTTCACTTCACCCCTCCCCCTTCCTCCCAAGATGTTTACACACCCCCCTTTAACTATTCCTCCCTCTCAACACCTCTCATTCCCCTGTTCTTTATATGTTCACCCCCCTTCCCTCCCCATTATCTCTTCCGCTTCTCCCAGGATACATATGCGACTGTCACAATAACCCCTTTCCTGGATTCTTTCCCGGATTTCCTGATCTACTCGTCCTTAAACCCCCTTTCACCTTTTGCTAATCCTTACCTTACCTCACGGACATCCTTGCAGAATCCCACACTTCCCTCTTTGACAACTTAAATTTGATCTCCCTTGTTAATCACTACCTTAACCCATTTACTCACCCTCTGTACCTTCACCCCTCTTTGCCCCTTCCAATGCCATACTTTCCTGAACTACCATAGGGCTTCTGGCGTGCAGCACATTTAATCATCAGCTAATCCCTCCCCCCGTATTTACCCTTTTCACTACTACATCTTTTTATAAAGCTATATGACCTTTGATGTTTAGCAAAATCATTTTTCTTTGTAACTTTGTAATTACTATAAGTACAAGGACGATGCCCAGTGGCAAATAGGAATCCAGAAGATAAATTATCGGAAAGAAAACAAACAAATCAACATCAAAGATATATTTTCCAATTTGTACATTAGAATCCATTAAGAAAACTAAGAGACATCAAAGTAGAATAGTCATTATGCATCAGGGAAACCTGTTACATCACTTCTTGAAATGTGGGTGCTGAATATTATTTCTTCAGCTACAAGCATTATGCTCAGTCATATACTCTTTATATATTTAATCATTATTGTAGTGTGAATGTAGCAAGTGTGTGTGTGGTGTGTGTTGAGTAAGTGTTCTTCAGGTATGTCCCGTAAAGCGTGAAATCAGTTTTTAATATTATCAATGAATTCAACAGGTATTATTGTTTTGGCGTTGTTTTGCAAATATACCATTTACACCATTATCATAAGTAGACATAAACTTCACCTTTTTATCAGTACGACAAATATTACGTTATACATTATGCAGTCTCACCTTCAACAAACCAACTTGGTGTATTGGGCTTTTCAAAGGTATAGACCTACTGTACAAGGAGTATCGTCTCAGAGCCATAAAGTGTACCACTGCCACCACGGCCTTCAAGTTCAGTCAGTACTGTATGCAGATTTACGCAAGTACCACAAATCGACACTATTCTTATTTCAACATACCACCAATAATGTGAGCGCCAGAGTTAGGAAAGCGGGACCACATATCGGTGCCAAGTATAAACTCCCACGAAGATGAGAGCGAGGAAGCGCGAGGAGCCATGACTCACAGTCTGGGCGTTACTGTACTCACTTTGCTGAATGGCCGCCCGCATCTCTCCTGCGTTCAGAATGGGGTGTTAGTAAGCACGGTGTAGAGGGAGGGGTTAAAAAAGACAGCTGGAAGGTGTTTTAGAATACAGTGAAGAACGGAAAAGTACAGGAGACGTAGAAGTTGGCGAATATCAAGAGTGGCGATAAAAAAAGATCCTCTGAATTACAGATTATTAAGTGTAATGTACTAATTGTTAAAATGAGAAAACATGATATTTGAAACAGAGAAGTTCGATCACACATCAAATATCTGTTTATACGAGACTTGATCATACAATGCAACAACGGGTAGACTGGGT
>NC_091567.1:35161373-35168873 GCF_042767895.1 Penaeus vannamei
GGTTGTTGGTGTGTGGGTGTGTTTTTGTTTGTTTATTTGTGTGGATGTGCTTGTTCGTTTGTTTATTTGTATGCATGTGTGCTTGTTTATTTGTGTGTGTGTGTTTGATTGTGTTTGTCTGTTTATGTGTGTTTGTATTTTTTTGTGTGTTCATTTGTTTGCTTTTTTATGTGTATGTGTTTGTTTGTGCGTTTTTTTGTGTGTTTGGATATTTAGGAGAAAGGGGAGGAAATCATATGTGTCTCGTCTCTATGACCATTTATTGAATTATTCCTACGTGTCTGTCATGTCTTGTTTAAAATGAGGTTATTGTGGGCGCAGTGCATTCATGTGTGTGTGTGTGTGTGTCTGTGCATGTGCGTGTGTATGTGTGTGTGTGCGTGTGTATGTGTTGTGTGTGTGTGCGCGTGCGTGTTCGTGTGCGTGGGAGCCAACACCGACTTGCGTGTGGGTGTCTGACTCCAAGCTCACCCACACTTCGATTGCACCGATATTCCGTATCAAATATTGGTATTGATGAAATTCTTGTCGATATTGCCGATACTTGAAAGTTTTGGCGCCGCACAGAGTCGTATTAATAGCGGGAAGTTAATATCTAAAGCTGAGGTGTTCGGAGGTGCAATCTGAGAAGGACTCGTGACACTGGCGAATGTTAAATAAGGTTAGCGAAAGATCCCCGTTTTCTGTGCGTGGCTGTTGGTACGGGGAAGGCTGGATCAGTAGCAACTCGAGGTGTCATGGCGTCCTACGGGGCTATTTTGATGATTGTTCAGTGAAAATATAACCATTAAAATCATTATTTTCCATCCTTTAAGAAAATTGAAAAGACCAAAATGATCGACCATATTCACAAAGCATCCGTAACTTTTATGACGTCATCAAAATAAAGCCCATGTGCTTAAAAAAAAAACAAAAAAACTAGAATCAGACGCCATGACACCTCCTCGAGTTGCTAATGATCTAGCCTTCCTCCTGTTGGTACACCTGATTTGCGAAAGGCCCCCGTTTTCTATGCGTCGCTGTTGGTACACCTGCTTTGCGCCTGGCGATGTTTTTTTTTCCCTTTCTTTTTTTGTAATACTATGGCGATTAAAAGAACAAAGTGGAAGAGCAGGTTGGTTTATGGGGATAATTGATCATCTGGGTGAACTTGATTAGTAATTACGGGAATCGATGGTTTATTAATTTCAGTCTGGATTGACGACCGGCGCGGGAGAAATCCGGTTGGAATCCACATACACACACGCACACACACAGGCCATCGACAAACAAGTATTTCATGTTCGTCTCTTTGAATTTCCACACACACATACACAGTGTATATATATATATGAGACAATTACACAGGGAGGTTTGTGATAAAAAGATAAATAAGTGTTAATATTCATAATAACTGATGGCAACAATAATAATAATGACAAAAAAAAAAAAAAATACTAGCAACACTATTAATCATAATAGTAAATCAAAAATAATTATAGCAGCAATAATAACTGACAGTAATGAGCGATAATTCCAATAATAATAAAAAATGATAATATTGATAAAAAATGATATTAACCTATATCAACATACGACGAAATACTTAGAAAAGCAGAAAAGTCGCGATAATTTAAGACAGTTATCCCCACTGTCACTGAATTCCAAAATGAAAATAAAACATTTAATTCTCAAATGTACATTACTCTGCGTAACACGTAATGCAACGGAACTCGAAAGAGAAAAATATATATCCCGCTTATTATATAAAGAACACACATATTAAGATAAAAGCTTCATATAATTTCTGCGAAACAATATTCTTCTTCCCTTTACTGAAAATGGGAAACCGTAATGTTCCTTTTAGTGGATTCATGCACTATTCACTAAGCTTTTAAGAGCTTGAGGGAGAAATGAGGAGGGGGAGAGAGAGAGAGAGAGAGAGAGAGAGAGAGAGAGAGAGAGAGAGAGAGAGAGAGAGAGAGAGAGAGAGAGAGAGAGAGAGAGAGAGAGAGAGAGGAAAGAGATTTTTTCCGTATTTTCATATTACTTCACGTACGTGAGGGTGACTGGGGTGACTGAGGCAGAAAGATAGACAGACAGACAATAAGGCAAACACAGAGAAAGTGAAAAACAGACAGCATGGGAAAGAGGAAGAGGGGTAGAGCAAGAGAAAGTGGAAGAGGGATAAAGCAAGAAAAAGAGAAAGAGAGACAGCAAGAAAAAGAAGGAGAGGGATAGAGCAAGAGAAAGAGAAAGAGAGAGCAAGAGAGAAAGGAAGAGGGATCAAGCAAGAGAAAGAGAAAAAGGGATAGAGAAAGAGAAAGAGACAGCAAGAGAAAGAGGAGGAGAGATAGAGCAAGAGAAAGAGAAAGTGAGATAGAGCAAGAGACAGAGACAGAAAAAGAGAAAGAGAGCAAGAGAAAGAGAAATAGAGACAGCAAGGGAAAGAGGAAGAGAGATAGAGAAAGAGACAGAGAGACAGAGAGATAAAGAGAAAGAGAGCAAGAGAAAGAGAAAGAGGAAGAGAGATAGAGCAAGAGAAAGAGAGACAGAGAGATAAAGAGAAAGAGAGCAAAAGAAAGAGAAAGAGGAAGAGAGATAGAGCAAGAGACAAGGAGACAGAGAGATACAGAGAAAGAGAGCAAAAAGAGAGAGACAATCCAACACATTCAACGCTGCTCGAACGAACGGTCCCTCCAAATGCCACCGATTTCATATGTAGGCCTATGGTTCATAAATAAAACCCAAAGAATCTCTAAAAATAGAAACCTCCCTCCAGCCATTCCCGCCCCCTCAAAAAAAAAAAAAAAAAAAAAAATATATATATATGAATAAAAGAAGAAGAAGAAAAAGGACACCATCAAAGAAACATCAAAGAAAACCAAATTTCCGTGACCGATCTCGGAAAATGGAATCGAACAGCCCGCCAGCTTTATGAATAAAAAAGTAGACACCTATTGCATCTTAAGAAACATATCCGTCAGTTTCAATACTTTCAGCTGCAAAAAGAGGAGGGAGGGAATTTGGAGAGTATAGAGGCGTAGAAAACGGAGGAAGAAATCGGTGAAACAAACAAACAAAAAAAGTTGATGTAGTGTATGATAGTGATATTAATTTTCATTACTGTTGTTGTTGTTAATGTTATTGTCATCATCTTCATGGTTGTTTATTATCGGTATGGTCATAGATATTGTCATGATTATTGTTATTATTGCTAACATTATCATCATTGTATTATTATTTCTGTTATTACCATTATCATTATCATCGTCATTATCCTTATTTCCATTATCCTTATCATCATCATCGTCATCATCATCACCATCAATATCATCATTATCTATAAATCTTTAATCTCTATCAATCGCTATCATTACCTTTATCATTATCAAAATTCCTACAATCATTACAATCATCATAATATCTAAAATAGAGGAACTGAGAGATAAAATTAAGATCAAATGTCCAAATTGCACAAAATGGCCCAGACCCTCAACGTCTGTTAGCTCTCGCTCATAACAATCATTTTCAAGTTCTGAATAGTGATTCGCCAGTTCTCATTTTCACCCGAAAACCCTCTTAACCGACTTCCTACAGCTTACTCTTGCCTCAACAGTCTCTTCGCCCATTCTCCATTCTTTCACTTCCATGCACCGAGAACCGTGAAGTGATTTGTAATTGCGTCTGGTTCGGAACGACTTGGAATGTCTGATTTTGAAACGAGAAAAAAAAAGAAAAAAAAAAAAAAGGTTGCAAGGGTATTTGACGGTGTAAATGACCCTCTCGTTGGCACTTTTATCTTTTTTTCTTTTCGTTTCTGTTTCGTTCTTTCTTCTTTTATCGTGCTTTTGCCTCTTTCGTTATTATATCTCTTTCCCTCCATTTGTTTCCTATCATTTCTGTGTGTCTGTCTGTCTCTCTCTTTCTCTCTCTACCTCATTTTGCCCCTTCTATCTCCCTCCTTCCCTCCGTCTGCCTCTCCTTCCCTCCCTCCCTCTCTCCCTCCTTCAACATCCTTCCACCCTTCCTTTCTTTCTCCTTAGCCTCTCCCTCCCTTTATCCCTCCATCACTCGAACCTCTCCCTACCTCCTTCCTTCCTTCCTTCCTGCCAGACATCCCTTTACTCAATAACCTTAAAGTACTCCCACTTCCCTAAAAAAATAAAATATAAAGTAGGCTATACAAACCACTCACAATTTTTTAAAATAGAGTAACGGGTAAAAAAAGAAGAAAAATGGCTACTTTGGACTAGTCAGGGAAGCCGTACATCTCACTATTTTTAACTTTTCTCTTTTTTTCTCTATCCTTTTCTCCTTTTTTTCACTATTTTTAACTTTTCTTTTTTTTCTTACCGTATTCTCTATCCTTTTCTCATTTATTTTTCTTTTCCCTTTTATCTCTCTCTCTCTCTCCTTTTTTTTCTTTCTCTTTTTTCCGCGGAGACTCTTATATCAAAGACTTTATCTAAGCGTCACAACTTCACGTGTTTCCCCCGAGTGCGTCCAGTAGATAAGATGTTATTTAACGTTCAATGACCATTATCACAGTGGATGTGTTTGCTTAATTTATGGCATGTTGAGTATATCTGCTGTTACTGTTATTATTGTTCTTTATTATTAATGTTATTGCTATCGTTGGAATTGTGATTATTATCATTACTGTTATCTTTATCATTTAAATTGTTATCATTATCGTCATCATCAGTATGATAATGATAACAATAATAATGATCTTTATTATCATCATTATCATTATTGTTATCATTATTATCATCATTATCGCTAACATTATCATACTTTTTATTAACATTTACAAAGACTGTAAACTTTAGCATTATCAATATCATATATGGTCATCACTTCCATTCCTATCTTTTTTTAAAGATTTTATGA
Organism: Penaeus vannamei; assembly: GCF_042767895.1. Taxonomy (NCBI): domain Eukaryota; kingdom Metazoa; phylum Arthropoda; class Malacostraca; order Decapoda; family Penaeidae; genus Penaeus; species Penaeus vannamei. The sequence goes on from NC_091567.1 coordinate 35,166,249, forward strand.
AAAGATAAACAAAAAATCAGTTGCGGTTACCATCATTGTTGTTATTGTGATTGCTTTAGCTGTTATAATTGTGATTGTCATTACCATCGCCATCATTTCGGCCATGATAAATTATTGCAGTATCCTCAATTAAAATACGACAAAATAATATTACGAAAACTTCAATGATTCGATTTAGAGAAAATCCAATTCTCATTCACAGATTTTATCTTCAGTATCCCTCTCGAAGTTATCATCACCGTTATCAACATCCCCATTTTTTGTATTAATTTTCTTTTTCTCTTTTTATAATTAACCTTAATCTATCTTTTATATTTTCTCGTATTGTTATTCTTTTATCTCTTTATATCTGCATTCAATCATTTATAAGAAAAAAAACCCTCTCTGTTAGCCACTTTTTCCCGCCAGTTTTGTCTTATCGCGCAATCGTTTTTATCGTCTTTATCATCATCATCTCTCTTTCTTCTTCCTCCTCTTTTCATTTTTGTCCGAACTTTCTTCTGAATCAAATCATTCTGCGAGAATTAATTCGCTTGGTGATTTAAAGGCCTTGAGGGGAGGGGGGAGGAGGAGAAGGAAGAGGAGGACGAAGAAGAGAATGAGGAGGAAGAGAATGAGGAGGAAGAGAATGAGGAGGAAGAGAATGAGGAGGAAGAGAATGATGAGGAAGAGGATGAGGATAAGGATGAGGATGAGGGAGGGGGGGAGGAGGAGAGAGAGAGGAGGAGGAGGAGAAGGAGAAGGAGAAGGAAGAGGAGGAGGAAGAGTGGGGAGAGAAAGAGGAAAGGAAGGAGGAGGAGGAGAGGGATGAGGGATAGAAGGAAGGGAAGGAAGAGGAGCAGAAGGAGGAGGAAAAGGAGGAGGAGAAGGAGGAGGAGGAGGAGAAGGAGGAGAAGGAGAAGGAAGGTATAATTAACTAAATTCGCCGTAAAAAAGAAAAGAAAGAAAAAAGAAAAGAAAAAAATAACTAAAGAGAGCATACATATTTTTCTTTTTATTTCAATGTTTCATTTGTTTATTATGTAATTCCACTGGGTTTAGAGTTCTTTTTACAATTTACCTCGCCTTTGGAATTAATTCATATGATTATATTACTTATTTCTTAATTTACCATCACTTCTCTCGCCTTCAATACATATTCACTTGATTTTGTTTATCTAATTATTCGTTTACCATCTTCTGAGGCAGATATACACTAAGCAAGGTGAGGTTTGTAATTACTTGAAATATAACGATGTTCTTCGACTATGTTCCGTTTAACCAAACATCATATGCTCGAATTAATCTTAGAACAAAAATCATCTTTATGCATTTCATTCTTTTCTCATTTCGAGTCTTTGAAGACTTCAAATTTACATAGAGATTATGGTCTGGAATAATTATTGTCTTTATAACTGATATTAATTCATCAAGCTATTCATTTATCACTGCAAATATTAATTCGATCTCATCGTGTCGAACCAAATCAAGGTTTCGGTAGTAACTCACTACAGACAAGATATAGGCCTAGATGTAGCAGATACAGTGATCTACGTGTATTTAAGGAGCTACATCCAGCCAAGCAATACGTCTGGGTCCCTATCACGTCGACTTTAAAGACATTGGATCAACTAGCTTTAAGAGTATAGGTTTCGATGCCCTTAAATAAACAAAAGCAGCGAGATCCTTCTCCTTTTGAGCCAAATCGAAAGGGATTTGATCTTTGTTTACGAGATTTGATAGATATAAAAGAACATCACATCTTCTTTAAACACAATGAGACTATTTCCCTTAAGAGTAAAGGTTTCGATTCCCTTAAAATAAACAAAAGCCGTGAGATCCTTCTTCGCTGAAGCATACTTTTAAGGGGGATTCGATCTTCCTCAGTTAATAGTGATTATGGAATTTGATAGATCTGAATAACAATCTTCCGTAAAGAAATTGGATGAACTTCCCGTAAACGTATAGATTTCGATGCCCTTAAAATAAACAAAAGTATAGACACTTCTCTGTTGAAGCCTACTTTAAGAGGATCTAATCTTCCTCCATTAAGTGTGTTTACGAGATTTGATAACAAAAACGCTACGATCCAACTATTAATGCTTATCACTCATAAGGACCTTTTTTCATCTCTAAGACCTGATGATACTTTATCAAATATTAGATTCCATTATAGATGAAGTATGGGTAATCTCCCCCCTCAAAAAAAATGAAAAAAGGATTTCAAACATTCTCAGACGAAAAAAATCCTAAAATAATCCACTATTTTTTACTGCTACTTCACATGTGATAATCCAGATTTTTTAGCGTTTTATCCCTACGAGAAATGCGTTACTTAATAAAAGACTTATGAATATCCCGTAACAGTCTGATTGCAAAAAACTGTCAACGCGCCTGAGGGTATTAATCAGTTCATTTTCCAGCTATAATCCCTGTTAGTTGAACGAGAGTGAGAGAGAGAGAGAGAGAGAGAGAGAGAGAGAGAGAGAGAGAGAGAGAGAGAGAGAGAGAGAGAGAGAGAGAGAGAGAGAGAGAGAGAGCGAGAGAGAGCGAGAGAGAGCGAGAGAGAGCGAGAGCGAGAGAGAGCGAGAGCGAGAGCGAGAGAGAGAGAGAGAGAGAGAGAGAGAGAGAGAGAGAGAGAGAGAG
>NC_091567.1:35173873-35176373 GCF_042767895.1 Penaeus vannamei
TCTCTCTCTCTCTCTCTCTCTCTCTCTCTCTCTCTCTCTCTCTCTCTCTCTCTCTCTCTCTCTCTCTCTCTCTCTCTCTCTCTCTTTCACACACACACACACACACACGCGCGTACATAAGCACACATGTGGCGACAGCCTTTTCACTGGCACCATTTCAGATTTGAAAATACAGTATGCAAATCCAATGTAATTCAGAACGCGTTTTATTCATTACAATAAATTTATTGGTGAAGAATATAATAGCCTTAATAAAATCTACATTTATGAATTTTCTTAATCATCGTTGTTGTGATTTTTTTTATCCATCTTTATACCTCTTCACTCATTTTATTTTATTCTTTTAAATCTTCCTCGTTTAGAATTATTTGTATTTTTACCGTTTATCATTTTTACCCTCTTTGCCTCTTCACTTTTCCCCTTTCGGATACTTTGTTATGTTATTTTTTCCTCTGTTATTATACGATTTTCTGTTTTACTGATTTTTTTCAGTAATTCAACATCTGTCTCTTTCCATTTCTCTCTCTCTCTCTCTCTCTCTCTCCCTCTCTCTCCTCCACCCATTTTTCTCCTTCCCTCTCCATCCACCTCCCTCTTCCTCCCTCTCTCATCTACCGGCCTCCTTTCCTTTTCCTCTTCCCCCTTTTTGCCTCCCTCAACGTCGAGCCGAATAAATTTCCGAATTTCTCCCGCAACGAGACTTAATATTCAAACCGAGACACGCCGACATGATACAGCCCTTCTGCGGGAGCCATCAAAAACATCACCGGGGTTTGGAGAGATGTTGGCGGCACAAACACAGACAAAGGACAGGTGCACCGACGGGGGACACAGACACAGAGGAAAAATGAGTTTGCGGACAATGGGTGGAGTTTACCGAGAAAAGATGGGGTTTATATAGAGAGGGAGAGTCTTAGAGAGAAAATATGTTTATAAAGAGAGGGTGAGTCTTACAGAGAAAATATGAGTTTATAGAGAGAGGGAGAGTCTTACAGAGAAAATATGTTTATAGAGAGAGGGTGAGTCTTACAGAGAAAATATGTTTATAGAGAGAGGGTGAGTCTTAGAGAGAAAATATGTTTATAGAGAGAGGGAGAGTCTTAGAGAGAAAATATGTTTATATAGAGAGGGAGAGTCTTAGAGAGAAAATATGTTTATAGAGAGAGGGAGAGTCTTACAGAGAAAATATGAGTTTATAGAGAGAAGGTGAGTCTTACAGAGAAAATATGTTTATATAGAGAGGGTGAGTCTTAGAGAGAAAATATGTTTATATAGAGAGGGTGAGTCTTACAGAGAAAAGATGAGTTTATATAGAGAGGAAGAGTCTTAGAGATAAAAGGAGTTTACAGAGAGAGGGTGAGTCTTACAGAGAAAATATGTCTATATAGAGAGGGTGAGTCTTACAGAGATAAAATGAGTTTACAGAGAGAGGATGGGTTCACAGAGAAAAGATGAGTTTATAGAGAGAAGATGAGTCTTACAGAGATAAAATTTTATAGAGGGAGGGTTAGTCACAGAGAAAAGATGAGTTTACGGAGAGAGGATGAGTTTTACAAAGAGAGGATGAGTTTAAAGAGAAAAAATGAGTTTACAGAGAAGAGATGAGTTTACAGAGAGAGGATGAGTTTACAAAGAAGAATTTATAGAGAGAAAAGATGAGTTTACAGAGAGAAGATGACTTTACAGAGAAAGGGTGAGTTTATAGACTAATGATGAATTTACAGACAATGGATGAGTTTATAAAGAAAAGATGAATTTAAGCAGAAAACACACGTAAACAGGTAAGATATATGAGTGCAGAAAAATGGCACATACAGATAAAGGACAAGTACACTGATAAGTTAACAAATCAAAAGACATAGATAGACAAGATATGAGTTTACAGACAAAAGATACGTACACACACAAGAAGCATGTATGTAGACAAAAGACACATCCAGACAAAAGATCGTCGGCAGACAAGAACCACAGACAAAGGACTTATAGATCAAAGACGAATCTATATTAAAAATCCACGTACACATACACCATACACACACATATACACCTACTGTAATACAGACAAAAATAAATAAATGAATAAATAAAACAGACACAAACAAAGACCGCTTATGTGACAAAGGATCTAAACACAGTCAGAGAACATGTATACAAACAAAATAAATAAAAGATGGAAGAAAGAAGGAGAGAAAAGAAGGAAAGAAGGAAAGGAAGATGGAAGGAAAGAAAGAAAAAAGAAAGAAAGAAAAAAAGGAAGGAAAAATCAAAAGAAAAAAAGAAAAAAAGGAAGGAGAGGTCAAAAGAAAGAAAGGAAGAAGAAAGGAAAGAAAGAAATGAGAAGAGATAAAAAGAAAGAAAGAAAGAAGGAAAGGAAGATATAAGGAGAGATAAAAAGAAAGAAAGAAAGAAGGAAAGATAAAAAGAAAGAAAGAAAGAAGGAAAGATAAAAATAAATAAATAAAGAAGCAAGGAAAGAAAGAAATATGGAAAGATAACAAGA
>NC_091567.1:35198873-35203873 GCF_042767895.1 Penaeus vannamei
GGAGGGGGAGGGAGAGGGAAAAGGAGAGGGAGGGGTAGCATGGAGGGGGAGGGGGTAGGGTAGAGCGGGAAAGGAGGGGAGAGGGTATGGTGGAGTGGGAGCTGAAGGGGGAGGTAGGTGGGAGGGGAAGGGGTGGGGTGGGGTATGAGGTTGTGTGCGATAGGGTGTGTAAGGAAGTTAGGAGGGAAGGTTGTGTGTGGGGGACGTGGACGCCTGAGAGATGAATAGGGAGTGGAGTGGAGTGAGTGGGAGGAATAGGGGTCGTGAGGTGGAGGAGAAGGGGAAGGGGTGGAGTGAGGGAGATAGAGTGGTTAGAGGGGAAAGAAATAAAATATGTGGGGGGAAAATAGATGGGACAAGAGAGTGGAGTGAGGGAGATGGAGGAAGGGAAGACGAAGGATAGAGTGTGTGGGGGATAGAATGGATGTGGACAGGATGGAGAAGAAGCAAGGATAGATCAACAGGGGGAAGGATAGAGTGTGTGGGGGATAGAATGGATGTGGATAGGATGGAGAAGAAGCAAGGATAGATCAACAGGGAGAAGGGATAGAAGAAAGAAAAAAAAAAGATGAGAGGGTTGGAGTAAGATGGAGTGAGGCGAGAAAAGGAGTGCTTGAGAGGGAGGGGGAGAGGTGCTGCTCGTTAAGGAGTAGTTGCAAAGGGCAATAGGATAGAGTATAAATAAAAAACGAACCGTATTTGCGAAAGGGTTAAGTGAGAGAAATTGGCAAACGTTTCTCAAAATGTCAAATTAAAAAAAAAGTCCTTTGATGTTGCTGACTGATCTAAAGCTGTTTTTCTCTTTTTTAGTGTTTTTTTTTTCTTAGAGGAAGGACGTTCTTTAATGTTCATCGATGCGTTTTTATTGAGAATTACTGTGTTTTCGATTTATACCTTTTTATTTCCTCTTTGTTGAATTATCTTTCAGTCCTTTTGAAATGCGTTATTGAAATTGCAGATTTTAATATCCGGATATTTACGACAATAATGATGTTTATAGTTATCAGGAGGGGAATGATGAACGTAAGGATAGCGGTGATAAAAGGAATGATAATTGTAATAATCTGTAACATTCTGTCTTTTTCTTTCTTTCATTCTCTCTCTCTCTTTCCCTCCCTCTCTCTGTCTCTTCCTTTCTCTGTTTGTCTGCCCCCCCCCTCTCTCTCTCTCTTTCCCTCCATCTCCCTTCCTCCCTCTCTCTCTCTCTCTCTCTCTCTCTCTCTCTCTCTCTCTCTCTCTCTCTCTCTCTCTCTCTCTCTCTCTCTCTCCGTTATGCTGAAAAAATGATGTATTTTCGAGCATCCTCTTCCCCTTTCTCTCTGTTGCATAAATCGTCATATTTTTGAAGTGTGTGATTTTGAATTTCATGTGCTGGTGATTACAGACTTTGTAAAATGAGAATGAACGGTAAAATTTCAGTGACATTAACGAAGGTAATGAGGGAAATAATGATTGTGAAAAAAATAAAGTGACAAAAAGTCTGGTGAAAGCGATAATCATAATAATGATAAGAATTATAACAACGATAACGATAAGGCTAGAACATGTAACAATGGTAATACTATTAAGAACGACAATTCTAATAATAATGACGATGATAACATTACTTGTATTGACAACAAGGAAAAAGAATGTAAAGTACAACTCTATCACAGAAAGAATAATGAAAATGGTTACACTAGTAATGATGATGATGATGATGATAATGGTGATGATGATCATGATGATGATTATGATAGTGATGGTGGCGATAATGACGATGGTGGTGGTAATGATGATTATGATAGTGATGGTGCTGATAATGACGATGGTGATGATGATGATTTTGATAGTGATGGTGCTGATAATGACGATGGTGGTGGTGGTGATGATGATGATGGTGGTGGTGATGATGATTATGATAATAATAGTAACCATCATCATCATCACCATGATAATTTCTATAATAACAACTATAGCATTAAAAAAGAAAAAAAATCATCACGACCCCTATTACCATATTGCAAGTGATAATGCCATCAACATAATAAACAAGCAATAATGACGATAACATGACAGAGGTCAAGAAAAAGATAACGAAAGATGGTCAATATTTGCAAGCAGTTACTCTCTTTCTCTCTCTCTCTTTTCGCCCCCCCTTTCTCTCTATCTCATATACACAAAGTGTCTCACACACACAGACACAAAATCACACACACACACACACACAAACACAAAAACCACACACACGCATACAAAAGCACACATATACCCCATCCGTCACAAAAACACACAGGCACACACCCGACCTTTCTCTTCCGTGGCAACTCAAACACGTTCAAACGCGTGTGAAGTTCGCCGGCTGTTTGTACTGCTCAACCTGCGACCTTCTGTCTCTGTCTCACTCATCTGAAAATCCGTTCTGTTGCAGGAGTTAAGCTTCTGTGATTTCCTCTATGTGCAATAGACACTTACACTGATACACAAACGCACACAGACAGACACACACACACACAAAATATATGCTGACATAAACACATAAGCTCACTCATCTCAACAAAGCGCGTGATTAGATACACTGACCTACAGGAACATAAACACACACGTAATAAGCAACACATACGCACATAAGCACACCCAGACCATAAACAAATATCTTCATTGCTTTAATCTCTGGTGGGTCGTTCATATACTCATATACCCCCCTCCCCCGCCTCACACACACACACACAAAGCATCAACACACACACACACAAAGCATCGACACACACACACACACACAAAGCATCACCAACACACACACACAATATAGCATCAACACACACACACAAATCATCAACACACACACACAAATCATCAACACACCCACACACACACAAAACCACATCCTTCCACCGACACACCCACCTGTCTACCGAAACCCAACCACCCATCCTCACCCAAACCACCTACACACACACCCACTCAAACACATCCACCCCCCACACTCAAACCCATCCTCTTCCAACCCACCCACCAACACACACGCTCAAACCCATCCCACACTCAAACCCATCCTCTCCCAACCCAAGACACACTCAAAAACCATCCACCCACACACACAAAACCCATGCTCACCCAACCCACCAACCCATACACACACTCAAAACCCATCCACCCACACTCTTAAACCTATCCTCACCCACCCACACACATACTCAAACCTATCCTCACCCAACCCACACACACTCAAAAACCATCCACCCACAAAGTCAAGCCCATGCTCACCCAACCCACCAACCCACATACACTCAAAACCATCCACCCACACTCTCAAACCTATCCTCACCCACCCAACCACTCAGACCCATCCTCACCCAACCCACACATACACTCAAATCTCATCCACCCACACACACAAAACCCATCCTCACCCTAACACACCAACCCACACACACTTAAAAATCATCCACCCACCCACACAAAACTCAGCCTCACCCAACCCACACACACTCAAAACTCATCCACCCACACACAAAACCCATCCTCACCTAACCCACCAACCCACACACACTCAAAAACCATCCACCTACCCACACAAAAACCCAGCCTCACCCAACCCACACACACTCAAAAACCATCCACCACCCACACAAAACCCAGCCTCACCCAACCCACCAACCCACACACACTAAAAAAACATCCACCCAAACACACAAAACCCATCGTCACACACACAAAACCCATCCACCCACACACTCAAACCCATCCTCACCCAACCCACACACACTCAAAAAACCATCCACCCACCCACACAAAACCCAGCCTCACCCAACCCACACACACTCAAAAACCATCCACCCACCCACACAAAACCCAGCCTCACCCAACCCACACACACTCAAAAACCATCCACCCACCCACACAAAACCCAGCCTCACCCAACCCACACACACTCAAAAACCATCCACCCAAACACACAAAACCCATCGTCACCCAACCCACACACACACAAACCCATCCACCCACACAATCAAAACCCATCCACACCCAACCCACACACACTCAAAAACCATCCACCCACCCACACAAAACCCAGCCTCACCCAACCCACCAACCCACACACACTAAAAAACCATCCACCCAAACACACAAAACCCATCGTCACACACACAAAACCCATCCACCCACACACTCAAACCCATCCTCACCCAACCCACACACACACAAAACCCATCCACCCACCCACACAAAACCCAGCCTCACCCAACCCACCAACCCACACACACTCAAAACCCATCCTCACCCAACCCACCAACCCACACACACTCCAAAACCACCCACCCAAACACACACCGTTATATTCTCCGTAATGCCCTGGGTCTTTTCGTAAGCCACGTCTTGATATCTCACAATTTCCCCGTCCTGAATTCCGCAACCGAATCGCTTTCTCAGAGCACCCGGCCAATTGATAGATCTCTCGCTCCCTCTCTCTGACAGCCAGGGCAATACACTGCAATATGCAAAGTGCTTGTAGTAGTTTCCCAACTCCTTATTTGTGTGTCTGTAATACGGTCCTTATATCTCCGTTTGCCGGTTTGGGTGCTTGTTTGTCCTTTTTGATTTTCTTTCTGTTTTTTTTTCTGTCCCTGTATGTCTGTTAGCCTTCCTCCTTGTCTGAGTAGGTCTTTGTCTAGCTCCATGTGTCTCATATCTCTCTCTTTGTCTGTTTCGATTTCTGTCCGTCTCTTCTTTTGTTCTTTGTGTCCCTCTTTTGTTTCCGCGTTTGTCTCAGTCTTTGCCTCTCTCAATTTATGCCTGTCTTTTTGTCTGTCTGCCTGTCTCTTACTATGCGTATCCGTCTATCTGCCTGTCTCTTCCTGTGCATATCCGTCTGTCTCTGACTCTGTATGTCAATCAACCTTTATCTCTTTCTGTCTGTCTCCTTCACTTCTTTCTTTATCTCTGACTTTCTCCGGCGTCTGTTTCTCTGCCTCTCTTTCTTACTGTCACTGCCTGTCTATCTTTCTGCCTGTTCTCTT
>NC_091567.1:35213873-35223873 GCF_042767895.1 Penaeus vannamei
CCCAAGAAATGCCGTTTACTGCTTTCACGCATTAAAATAATTTCCCCATGCTATTTCATAATAGCTCCTAAAACTATCCATTATCCCTTTAATACCTTCCCTTATACCACTGAAATTCCCATGCAATTTGATAACATCCCCGAGAACTATCCACAACTTCTCCTTTAAGCTTTGAAATTTGCCTTGTTATATGATAAATTCCCCCCCAAATAGCTCCTACCTTTTTTAGAAATTTCCCCTGCCCCTTTCCAATCTCCCCTGCTCCTCGGGAAATTTCTCTGACGCCCTCAAACTTTCCCCGGCTACTCGGAAGGTCTCTCCGGCCGCTCGCTCCAGAACTTAACTATAAAGCATTTGCGACATACCACCCGAGAAGTATGTGTGTGCGCGTGCGCCTTTGACCTGGTTCATACACACGCGCACATAGATATGTGCATACACACAATCTATATAGATAGATGGACGCAAACGCATCTACATTATCTTTTTCTCTCTCTCTATATATATATGATTGTGTGTGTGTGTGTGTATGTATATCTGTATATCTTTATTTACCTCTCAATCCATCTATCTATACATATACATGTTTACGTACGCATACATGTATGTATCTATCTATATCTAAACCAATCTACCTACCATATATTTTCTTCTATGCATCCTGTACGTAAGTGTTTGCCAAAAAAAAAAAAAAAAAAAAAAAAAAAAAAAACAGCCATTTCACCCAGCGGACCATCAAAGTGCCCGGCAAGTTAAACACATAAAAAAGTATCATTTACCGAAATCCCAGGTGAACAAAGCGGAAAAACGCCACGTTCTCGACCCTTCCCGTGTTTGCATTCTTCACAGCGACAATGCCCTGTGCAGCACTAGCTCACCCTGATCAGCAGCGAACGTGCGGTACATTTGCACGGCGTATGTTCTATATAATGGTACATGGGAACCGGCGCCAATGTGTGTGGTTTGCATGCAGCGTGATGAGGGCAGACAGGCCATTGGTGGTGATTCGGTCGATGTTGGGGTTGGTTTTGTGTGGGGTTGGGTGTCTTGGGTTTGTTTGTGTGAGGTTGGGTGTCTTGGGTTTGTTTGTGTGGGGTTGGGTGTCTTGAGTATGTTTGGTTGGGCGTGTTTTTGCCTGTTTTGTTTGTGTATGGTTGGATGTTTTTTGTTTGCTTGTGCAGGTTTGTATGTATTTTGCTTGTCTGTGTGTCTAAGTCTGTGCTTGTTTGTGTAATTTGGTAAGTATCTTGTTTGTTTGATTGTTTGTACAGGCTTCTGTGCGAATTGCTCGTTTAATGATGTGTTTACCATATATGGAAATGTCTGCATTCAGTGTACAGATAACCAAATAATTCGCGGCCGACCTAGGTTATCGAGAAAGGATTTTATCAAGTAACACAAATGCATTCAACTTTAACAATATAAGCACTGTTGTTAAATATACAATGCCAAAGAAATCTAAGCAATCTCTGTCACCTATATTGCAATATCTAAAATTAAATCCACGAGAAATTACATGAAGAAAGACATTCTCTTTGTTAATTACCAAATCGATTGTTAATGTCTTCACTTAACTATTACTATTTAAAACTTATGCTCGCAAAGGGATATCTGTTTCTGTGAAATGTGTTTTAGATAATTTAATAAAATGGAAATAAATAGATAATATGATAAGATGAGAATAAATATATAATATAATAAGATCAAAATAAATAGATAATATAAAAGAGGAAAATGAATAGATGATATAATGAAATGATAATATAATAAGATGAAAATAAACAGAAAATATAATAAAATGGAAATAAATAGAATATATAATAAGATGAAAATAAATAGAAAATATAAGATGAGAAAATAAATAGAAAATATAATAAGATGAAAATAAACAGAAAATATAGTAAAATGAAAAAAAAAATAGATACTAAAAATAAGAGGAGAATAGATAATATAATAAGAAGAAAATAAATAGATAATATAATAAAATGGAAATAAATAGATAATATAATATGAAAAATAGATAATAAAAATAACATAAATATAAATAGATAATGTAAGATTAAAAAAATAGATAATAGAAATAGCATAAAAATAAATAGATAATAGAAATAGCATAAAAATAAATAGATAATATAATAAGATGAAAATGAATAGATAATAAAAATAAGATGAAAATAAATAGATAATATAATAAGATGAAAATAAGTAGAAAATATAATATGAAATTAAATACTAAAAATCAGATGAAAATAAATAGAAATTATAATATGAACATGATTTTGTTGATTTTGTCTTTCTCTGTATAGACTGATTATCTTTTTGACTTGTATACGTATATATGTAAATGTGCAGGAGAGAGATCAAAGAATAAAGATAGGGTGAGACTAATAAAAGATGGGAGGACGAATGGATAAATGAATGAAAAAATAAATAGATTGTTAGAGAAGGAGAGAGAGAAAAAACAAAGAGAAAGGGAGAGAGAGAGAGAGAGAGAGGGAGAGAGAGAGAGAGAGAGAGAGAGAGAGAGAGAGAGAGAGAGAGAGAGAGAGAGAGAGAGAGAGAGATGTAGGAAAAAATAGAAAGATAAATGCATTGAGAAAGACGAAGAAAAAGAAAAAGAATGAAAGACAGAGAGAGAGAGATAGGTAGAGAGATGTAAAAAAATAAAAAAGATAAATGCATAGACAAATAAAGAAAGAGAGAGAAGACAAGCGAGAGAAATGAGAACCTACATAAAGAAAGTTAAAAAAGAACAGACAGACCACGAACCAGAGAAAAAATATATACCTCCCTCATCCTATTATCACCCTTCCAGTAAGAATAACAACAACAAAATAAACAAATAAATAAAAACAAAATGGAGGCCGAAACAGAAGTCTCCAGAAAGCGAAGGGAACCATTTTGCCAAAAAGAGATGTAAATGAAGAAAGGAAAAGAAACAAAGTGAGAAAAAGAGTGAGAGGAAAATTGGAAGATGAACGCATGGAAACCTCGAACCTCTTCGGGAATTTGCGAAGAAGTCACGTATGCAAGGAGGAATATTTGAATCGAAATATGATTCATGGAAATATATTTCGACTTATGAATTCGGAATATGCCGGGACGAAGAGTGGAGTGACAGGGACTGATATATGTATATGTATATGTATTTATATATATACATACACACATACATACACGCATACACACGCACACACACATCCACGCATACATAAGTATATATGCATAAATGTATAAAGAAGAGGGAGGAAGGCAGAACATGTGAACATATGAAGAAAGAACTTTGAGAGAGTGAGAGAGAAAGAAATAGAGAGATAGACAGATAGAGAGAGAGAAAGAGAGAGAGAGAGAGAGAGAGAGAGAGAGAGAGATAGAGAGAGAGAGAGAGAGAAAGAGAAAGAGATAGAGAGAGAGAGAGAGAGAGAGAGACAGAGAGAGAGAGAGAGAGAGAGGGAGAGAGAGAAACGGAGAGATAGAAAGAAAAGAAGAATGCGGGTAATTTTGTGTGCAAATATGCCCGTGTGAATATGTGTATATAACTCAGAATGACACACACACACACACACACACACACACACACACACACACACACACACACCTCAACCCCACTTCTTAAAAAAAAAAAAAGAAAAAAAAAAAATGGCGCAGCGCTGGTCATAGCAGAAAGGAAAAGTGCAAAACCTTCTGTGGAGATTCATATTTACTAATGGATAAAGAACTAAGTGGCATCTCGCTCACAGACATTTTCCTTTCGCCTTTGGGAACATCAGAATAGGGGGGGGGGGGAGAAGGAGGGGGTGCATATGTGAAATTGGATTTGATCGTATGAGAATAATAGTGATGATGATGGTCGTGGTGATGATGATGAAGATGATGATGATTATGATGTTGGTGATGATGATGTGATGATAATAATGATAATAATAATAATAGCAATAATAGTAATAATAATAGTATAAAAACAACATGACAATAATGATAATGACATCAATGATAATGTTGATATTGCTGGTAATACCACTGGTAATGATAATGATGATAATAATTATACTGAGAATAATAATAATGATAAAGATGATAAATAACATGAATAATGATTTCAATGATAATAAGAGTCGTAATGATAGTCAACAAAGCAAATAAAAAAGATGGAAATAGGGATAATAATAATAAAGAAAGAATTAGTGGTACTAGTAAAGATAATGATCATAGTGATGGGAATAATAAGAATAATGACAAAAGTAATACCAATTATAATTACAATGAATAAATATTAACAACAAGAGAAACAATGATAATTATGATAATGATTATACTTCTACTACTAGTAACAATAATGATATTCATAATAGTAACAATAATAATGATAACGATAAAGATAATAGTAATAATGATAACAATCATGACAATAATGATAATAATGATAATAATAATAAAAGTGATAACAAGGATAATAATATAGATAATAATGACAATAATGATAATAATGTTACTAAAGTAATAATGATAATAATGATAATAATAATAATAAGAGAACGATTAGAACACGAGAACATGAGAAAAGTAATAACAAGAACGCTGACAATAACAACAATAATGATAAGAATAGTAATTATAGTAACAATAATAACAATGATAATGATAAGAATGATAATAGTGAAAACAAACATAATGACAATATTAACATTAATAATACTATTAATTTTGATGATGACGATGACGATGATGATGATAATAATAAAAATGATATGATAATAATGATAATGATATAAATAATGATGATGATGATATCATTAATTATAATGATAATGGTATGATAATACTAATAATGAAAATAACCATTAAAATGGTGATAATAATGATAATATTATCAATATTGATGATAATGATAATAATAATGAAAATGAAAATCGCAATGATAATAATAATAGTGACAATGATAATAATAATGATAATGATGATATAATAATAATAATAATAATGATAATAACAATAATATTATAATAATAATAATGGCGATAGTAATAATAAGAGTATTAATAATAATGATAACCATAATGTAATAAGAATATCAATAACAATGATAATGATAATACTCATAATAATTAAGATGATAACAATGGTAATGAAAGGTCACTCTACTATGATGACATACCTGATGATGTTGTCCCATTTTCAATAAAGCTAGTTTGTAGGACAATGATGTAGAAAATAACAGCAATAATAATGATAAAGATGGTGATAATGATAATAATAATAAATAATAAAAATAAAATAGCAATAATGACAATGATAGAATTAGTATTACAGATAACAACAATAATAATAGTGATAACAGGAACAATAATGGCAATAAAATAATGATAATAATAATAATGGCATTAACAATGATATTGAAAATAATAATAACAATGATGACAATAACAATAAAATGCTAATATAATAATAATAATGATGATAATGATAATATTGCCTATAATAGTAACATCAATAACAATAATAATAATGATGGTTATAATCATGATAATAATAATAACAATAATGTTAATAATGTAAAAATAATAACAATAGTAATCACAATGATAATAATGATGATAACAATAATAATAACAATGATAATAATAATAATAGTTATTATCATTTCCATTATCATTATTATAAGTAACAACAATAATAAAGCAATAATAACAATAACCATAATAGTAAGAGTAATAATAAATGTAATAATAGTAATAAAGATGATGATAATAACAATAACAACTAGAAGTAATCAGAGCGCGCATACCTCCGCCAAGGCAATATGGTCACAGACGTAATAAAAATATTCACACTTGAAAAAATACGTTTAAATTCCTTTTCTCAAGTACACTGGTAACGTCCGGTAAACATAATCTGATGAAGGTAATGATAATAATAGTTACCTCTATTGCCTTGGCTATAGGGGTCACTGATGCCATCATTAAAAAATTCCTGGATCCGGATCAACATCTAATAGAATCTAAGTTAGGCTAAGGCACACCTCTGGTAAAATAAATAAATGAATAATAAAAAATAAAAAATGTTCATAGCCTCTTGAGTTATCCTACTAACCTATAAACAAACAAACTAACCAGGGCGACCAAAACATTATCGCCTTGGCAGGTAATAATAATAATAATAGCAACAAAGAAAAAATAATTGTTATCATTATTGTTATAAAAATAGTAGTAATAATGATAACGGTACTTCTACTACTATTAATAATAACAATATAATAATAATGAAATTTATAATAACAACAGTAACAGCAACAACAAAAACAACAATAATAATAACAATATTAATTGCAATAGTAATAATAATAACATTTGTTTTAATTATGATAACGATAATAATAATATTAGTAATCATTATTATGATAATAATACTTATCGCAATAAGGATAATAATAATGACGATGATAATAACATACTGCTACCATCAATAATAATAATAAAGATGGTGATGATGCTAGCAGCAAAGATAATCTAAATCAAGTAATAATGAAAGTACAAACAATCAAAATAACATACACGAGAAAGAAAGCAAACTTACTGACACATGCAGATGCAAATCATGTATCAATTGCTTTTATCAAGCATACGGTCGCAGTTTTCTGAATCAGTGAGTACCAGGGATTTATGTGTTTGTACAAGAAGAATGTTTTGTCGTTTCGTTGAAAGTCAATTCTAGGCGAGAGAAATTTACGACACTCGAAACTCGATTATTCACTCACCAACCATGTTTTTTTTTTAACATTTAATCTGAATCACTTAATCACGAAGTAGTTATAGACAGGAGATGAATGTTTGCAAAGGGGGGAAGAGAGGGAAAAATGTGTGCTTTGACGGATGAGAAAATATTAAACAGGTCACTTTATGTTTTCACCTTTTTTTGGAATCACGAAATATTATGTTCTCATATGATAATATTACCGTGAAAATAGGACACGGTGGTTAATAAAAAAATCACGTTATCTCAATGACCAAAAACGAGGAAAAATGAAAATAAAATACGAAAACAAAAATTCACAACCGAACGGCCAAAGAAGAGTAGAGAGAAAAACCCGAGCACAGAGTAAAAGCCAACGGATGGAGCGACGTGACACCCAACCGTCACCTGTGCTGGTCTGCACCACACTGAACAGCCACTGCGCTCGAGACCCTGACAACCCCCTCCCCACCCCCTATCACTCCCTCCCCTATACCTCTCCTCCGGTAGGGATGGGGGTATGGGGGACAAAGGGGGGGAGGGGTATGAAGGATAAAAGGGGGGGGCGGGGGTATGAGGGATAAAGGGGTGGAGGGCATGGAGGATAAAAGAATAAGGGGGATGGGAGAAGGAGGAGGAGGAGAGAGGGAGGAGGATAACTTGGACGACAAAAGAAAAAGTTGAATGTGTTATGGACAGTCTGAATGGTTGAAAGAAGGTGTGGAGAAGCGGAGATAAGGGAAAATGGGTGACGTTAGGAAGAGGCAGAAGAAAGGGCGAAAAAGGACACTCTCACAAACAAGCACGCACAGGATGAGAAAGAAAGAAAGAGAGAGAGGGAAATGGAGAGAGAGAGAGGGAGGGAGGAAGGGAGGAAGGGAGGAAAGGAGGGAAGGAGGGAAAGAAAAGAAGAAGAAGAAGGAGAGAGAGAGAGAGAGAGAGAGAGAGAGAGAGAGAGAGAGAGAGAGAGAGAGAGAGAGAGAGAGAGAGAGAGAGAGAGATTGATAGATGGGTAGATAGATAGGATAGATAGAAAGACAGTAAGGTAGGAGAAAAGCCCCATACTGGTGTCCTGCACATGCGTGGTGAAACAAACAAACATTTAGGTTAGGTTAGTTTAAGTTAAGTCCATATTTGTTACTCGGAGCTGCCGTTTATATTGGCATACGCATATGTATGCCGTATGCCTAATTTGCGAGATATCGGATACGGCTGCCGTACACCTAACCACGAGGAATCGAACACGGCTGCATAACCTCAGCTTATGAAAAAATACAGATGAATAAAGCAAGACATAGAAAAAAATGGCGGATAATAACTAGCCAGACAGACTGACGCAAAGCAAGAGAAAAAGCTGAACCCAACCTGAGAAAGTTTATTTAGCTAAGAGATTGCATGGACTGTCCTGCAAAGAGCGAAGAACTTACCTATTCTGATTGAACTTTTGACATATGATATTCGTGAAGTAGATACAGATGTTGCTTAAATATTGCAGGATAAATTACGCAAGAACCTATTGCATACCTTTTCATAAAAATAATATCTAACCGGTAGACATATTCCAAGTCATCAGTAAGTATAGTTATAATACCAATTGCGAAATGTGTAGTGTACTAAGTTATGTTAACAAGAGTGATTAAAACTAACTTTTGACCTCTCATTCACCTAACGAATTAGTGTTTGTGACTTAAGTTTGCTGTATATTCGACTAATAGGATTTTCGGTCGGTTCAAAATTCATCTTGGGCATATAATCACTATGTGAACAAGCAAATTGAACTTGCTTCCTCTGAAACAGTCGAGTTTCAAGAGAATGTTATTGTAGTTTCACTTTGTTTCACGTTTATTTTCCTCTCAGTTCTATAGTCAGTGTAGTATCTAGTAGTATCCTTTGTCACCTAAAATGTCCACACTTTTTAAAGGGCATGTTAATTAAATAATTGTCACAGTATCGACCAAACTTTTGAAGTCACGTGTCAATATTGCTTTCCTTAGAAGTGATATCAATGCAAAGGGACTCAATCACTTTCATCTCAGAGGAATTAGGGCAGTTATCACTTGGCTTCCTAAATGGTGAAGGATATTCCTGATGTATTATGAATGTTACACACCGAGCTCTCACTCTGAAAATGAAATACAGATATATATTTTTCTCAAGCTTTTTTCTACTCCAGCGCGTCGTTGCATGAAAAGGACATCTGCTGTTTAGATATGTACAGCTTGTCACCTTATAAAAGATAAACAAAAATACAAATATAGTAACGTTTGTTCACAGATCTAAAAACACGTAGAAATAGGATGGTGGTAAAAATATTACTTTTCATGCCTGCAACCAAATAAATACGCCAACTTGTCAATAATGGTGCGCCATCTGTTGCACGCTAACATTAATAACCACTATTGGGATATTACGTCATAAAATACGCCTTGAGCTCATCCTAGTGCGACTCTCACTTTCCTTATGTATTCTCCTCTCTTTGATAAAGCGTTCATAAGCCATTGTCAGCGCCTGATTATGATGTAAATTGATTAGTGCGGTTGTATTCGAAATCTATATCAGAGCGACCCTACACAGCTTGACTCTCGGTATCAATTACTGTTTCATCAATACAGCGCGAAATGTTGCTGTTACATTAAGGGATGGATTTGGGAACGTTATCGTAGTTGCAATCTGCAATACGGACTTCTGATACACAGGACAAGAGTGGGAATTTCCCCGATAGGATGAATTTTTCCAAACTTTGCAACTTTTCAGGCAACGTTGCACAAAAAGACCACTATCAACGTCACGCTATTTTGTTTATTTTCATTTTATGTTTTATTATTATCATTATTTTTAAATTGTGGGAAGAGTGAACGTACTTTATATATACTTTAGTTGTGAAATTCTGCCTATGTCACTGCCAGCTTTACCTGAATGCTTCGTGAGCTTAGAAGTCTCGACAGTTGAATGGCCGTATTGGGAAATATCTTTTCGCAAATGAGACACAACGGTGAAATGAAACCACATTGCGAGCAGTTATCGACATTCTTTTTTCTTTTTCTCTGAAGCGAGGATCAGATTGTTGTCGTTTTCTCTAATAGCATGTTTTTTTAAGTACTTGTTAAAATAGGAAAGAATAAAATCGATATTTAATAACTTTATTATAAACAGAGAGAACACATTCCCACGTATATTTACACTCACTTATTAGATAGATAGATAGATAGATAGACAGATAGATAGATAGATAGATAGATAGATAGATAGATAGATAGATAGATAGATAGAT
>NC_091567.1:35243873-35251373 GCF_042767895.1 Penaeus vannamei
CCTCCCCTCCGCCCCCCACCCCTAACATTACCCTCCCCTCCACCCCCCATCCCTACCCCTAATCCTACCCCCCCCACCACCCCCCAACTTCCCGCGCGGCTGATATGCTGACACCGTGATGGAGCATTTGAGTCCTCTGTCGAGAAGGTCCCGCGACGCCTTTTCCGCCCAGACGCCATGCTCTCTCTCTCGGGGGTTGAGCTTAAAGGGGTTCTCTCCGGGTAGGCGGTTCGGAGCGGCACGAGGAGGGGAAGGGGGTGGGGGGGGGAGGGAGAGGGGGGGGGGGGTGGAGGGGAGGGGGGTGGAGTGGAGGGGAGGGAAGGTGAGGGGGAAGGGGGGTGGAGGGGTGGGGAAGGGGTGGGGAAGGTGGGGTGAGGGGAAGGGAAGGTGGGTGGAGAGGAAGGGAGGGGAGGGAGGGGAAAGTGGGTGGGAAGAGGGTGGAGGGGCGGGGGAAGGGAAGGTGGGTGGAGGGGAGGGAGGGGGGGTGGAGGGGAGGGGAAGGTAGGTGGAAGGAGGGGAGGGAAAGGGGAGGGGAGGGGGAAGGGAGGGGAAGGGAGGGGTGGGGGAAGGAAGGTTGGGGAGGATTGGCGAGGGTAAGGGGAGAGGAAGACAGCTTGGGGAGGGTTGGTGAGGGGAGGAGGGAGGGAATTTTGTTGAGGGGAGGGGATGGGGGGAGAAGCGGCTAGCCGAGGGAAGGGGGAGGGAGGAAGGTTAGTGGGGAAGGCAGGGGAGGGGGGGGGTGACGGCAGGTTCAGGGGTGACCTTAGGGGAGGTGAATAGGATACTTGTAACGCATAACTTTTTAATTAATTTTTTGAACTGTTGGGGAGAGGGTGTTGTCTTTTTGTATTGGTTATTTCGATTTATTGCCATATTCAATTTTCCTTTTATATTAATATCTGTATCTGATTTATTTCATTCTAGTTTATTTCATCGCTTTCTTTTTTTTCTTATTTCATCACTTTCTTTTTTCTTCTTTTCTTTTTCTTCAGGGTGGATTTAGATAACAATTTTTAAAATATTTCTCCTACTTTTCTGTATGTCCTTAATTGTCTTCTTTCTCTATGTCTGTGTGTTTATTCATGTATAGATCCGGTTATGATTCCGTTCTTTATTATTATTATTATCTAGATCATTATCGTCAATATTTTCTATGTCCGTATTTTTTCCTCTTATTTCCTTATTTTCTTTCATTGGCTTTTTCCTTCTGTTCTATAACTTATATCATATAGTGAGGGTTTTAAGAAAGAGTAAAAATAATCTTCTGTAACTATACCTAATTATACACATGCATATAGATATACATACTTACACACACACACACAGACACACACACACACACAGACATATATATATATATATATATATATATATATATATATATATATATATATATATATATATATATATATATATATATATATATATATATTTAGATATATAAGAGAGAGAGAAAGAGAGAGAGAGAGAGAGAGAGAGAGAGAGAGAGAGAGAGAGAGAGAGAGACAGACAGACAGACAGACAGAGAAACAGAGAGAGATAAGCAAGAAGATAGAAAAAAACAGAAAAATACAGAAAAGTCGAAACATGAAAACAGACAGCCATACATAACAACACACACACACACAAACACTCCGACATCTACCTCCTCCCTATTCAACCCTTCTATCATCCTTCTTGTTTCCTTAAAAAAAATAAAAAAATAAAAAAATAAAATAAAATAGATATATATAAATAAAATAAAGACAAAATAAATAAAACCCTAACACTACATATGACACAAACCTCTCTCTCACGTACAACATGAATGACGCAACAGGTACAAGTGTTGTTCAGCTCCTGGAATACAGTTTAACTTTATAGGCCTATATGTAGCGTATGTGACCCTCATACACAGGCACAAAATGGCGGAGGCACAACATAACAATTACTCGCTCGCTTGGACTGTGATTTCGTGCAATGAGGGTGCTTCCTGCCAGGCTTAAAGGGGGAGGGTTGGGGGACTGAGTGAGGGCGTGAGGGGACTGAGGGGAAGGGAGGGGAAGGGGGAAGGGATGAGGGAAGGGAGGGGGAAGGGAGAGGGGAAGGGAGGGAGGGGAGATGAGGGGAAGGGAGGGAATGAGGAGGGATGGGAGGAGAGGGGAAGGGACTGAGGGGAAGGAGAAGGGTGGGAAGACAGGAGAGGGGGAATATTTCGTCAAAGAAAGAAAAAAAAAACTACAACAACCTTGACAGACAATAACACATAAATAAATAAATAAAAACCCAGAATAAACAACCTTGACAGACAACAACACACAAATAAATAACAAATAATAAAATAAACAACCTTGACAGACAACAACACACAAATAAATAACAAATAAAAAAATAAAAAAACAGAAGAAAATTTCACCCCCCTAAAAAAAAAAAAAAAAAAAAAAAAAAATCGACCTCAAAACTTCACTCATCACACTCACCGGCTTCCACGCGTCATCACAACCTTCATCACACACGATTCCCGCCGAATCATCACCTCCCAACACGCCCGGTAGGAAATGATAAGTTGTTGGCAGCGCGCGGCGGACCTTCTAGAAGGGATCATACTTAGCGGAACTTAGAGGCTACGAGCGAGAGGACTTGAGGGAAACTTGGGTCTGTTGTCGGAGGGGGATGGGGGGAGGGGGTGGGAGGGGGGGTAGCTGTTCTCTTCCCCTCTTTTCCTCCTTTTCTTAATTCTCTCTTTCCACGGGATGGGGGGGGGGGGGAGGGGGGGATAGCTCTTCTCTTCCCCTCTTTTCCTCCTTTTCTTAATTCTCTCTTTCCACGGGATGGGGGTGGGGGTGGGAGGGGGGGATAGTTCTTCTCTTCCCCTCTTTTCCTCCTTCCTTAATTCTCGCTTTCCACGGGATAGGGGTGGGAGGGGGGGATAGTTCTTCTCCTCCTCTCTTTTCCTCCTTCCTTAATTCTCTCTTTCCACGGGATGGGGGGGGGGGGAGGGGTGATAGTTCTTCTCCTCCTCTCTTTTCCTCCTTCCTTAATTCTCTCTTTCCACGGGATGGGGGCGGAAGGGGGGGATAGTTCTTCTCTTCCCCTCTTTTCCTCCTTTTCTTAATTCTCTCTTTCCACTTCTCTGTATCCTTCTTTTTTCCCGTGTCCGCCTTTTTCATTTCTCCTTCCCCTATCTTTATTATCCCTACTTCTCTTTTCTCATCTCTTCCTTCAGATTATCTTCCCCCTCTACCCTATCTGTCTTCCTTCCTCACCTCTTTTATTTCTTGGTTATTATCCTCCCCCCTCCCCCCTCCCTATCTTTCCCTCTACCCCTTCTCCCTTCCCTCCCTCTAACCCCCCTCTCCTCCCGTCCCCCTCTCCCCTCCCTGTCTTCCCCCCTCCCTCCCTTTTTCCCCTATCCTCTCCCTCTTTTCCCCCTCTCCCCTCCCCTTTTCCCCTTCTCCCCTTCCTCCTCTTCCCCCTCTCCCCTGCCTCTCCCTCCCCGATCTTCTCACACGTACTTTGGCTTTTAGACGAAACCCCATAGATGATGTGTCACCGGCGCTGTCCTGGGAATAGGGGCAAGGGTGAGGGAGGGGCGGTGGGGGGGGGGGAGAGGGAGGGGTAGTGGGGGCGGGGAGGAGGGAAGGCGAAGAGAGGAAATGAGAAAGAGAATTAAAGTTGAAAGAGCTGGATGTTTGAATAAGACGGGTGGAGGGAAGACAAAAGCGAATGTCAAGACAAATAGAGAGAGAGAGAGAGAGAGAGAGAGAGAGAGAGAGAGAGAGAGAGAGAGAGAGAGAGAGAGAGAGAGAGAGAGAGAGAGAGAGAGAGAGAGAGAGAGAGAGAGAGAGAGAGATGGAGAGAGATGGAGAGAGAAAGAGACAAACACATATAAATACAGATTAATATAGATTGATAGAGATAAATATAGATGGACAGACAAATAGATGAATAGATAGACAGATAGATAGATATATAAATAGACGGACAGATACATAGACAGACAGATAGATAGATATATAAATAGACGGACAGATATATAGACAGACAGATAGATATACAGATAGCTAGATAGATATACAGATAGACGGACAGATAGAAAGATAGATAGGTAAAGAGAGAAAGTGAGAATAAAGAAGACATGTGCGCTGTCAATAGCAGTCCTCTCCACTCTGAGGTGTTTTTGAGCAATCAGAAATGTATTGGTAAAAAATGGCGCCAGAAATGGTTCTCTTTCACTGATAATATTATAGGTTACTCGAGTGTGTGTCTGTGTGCGTGGGTGTGCGTGTGTATAGATGTGTACTTATTTTCGTTCTTAATTACCGTATTTTCTTCTCGCTTCTCTTTCATCACATTACTCTCCTGTTTCGCGTGTCCTTTTCCTATTAAAAAAAATGATTCAGCGGTCTCTTGACACCCAGATCATCGTGTTCTTCTCCGTATTTTCTCCTTATCTTTCTTCCATTACATTACTCTCCTGTTTCTCGTCTTCTATTTTACCACTTCCATTCTTTATTTTCCTATTTTTATCCTATTTCTAAAAAAATTGATCCAGCAGTCTCTTGAAACCTAGATCATCGTGTTCTCCGTATTTTCTCCTTGCCTCTCTTTCATTGCATCACTCTCCTACTTCTCGTCTTCTATTGTACAATTTGTTTTCTTTTTCTTTCTATTTTTTTCATCTTTTCAAAAATTTTGATCCAGCGTTCTCTTGAAACCCAGATCATCTCCGTGTTCTTCTCCGTCCCGCGCACCCCAGTGTTCTCGGTACCACGGGACAGAACGCCACGCTCCGAGATTGAGAAATTAATTGCTCTGATTCATACCAATTAGTCCGCAGTCGCTTATCTAATCTTTTCATCAAGAAACCTTACCTCCTGTTTTGTATGTTTTTGTGACATATATATATATATATATATATATATATATATATATATATATATATATATATAATGTCTGTCTGTGTGTATATATGCATATATATATATATATATATATATATATATATATATATATATATATATATATATATATATATATATATATATATATATATATATATATATATTTACACATTGGACGTTGTATTGTTCATTTTTTTAGGAGATCTATACTCTCTCTCTCTCTCTCTCTCTCCTCATCCGTCTTTATCTTTCTTCCTCTCGCTCTACCTTATCCTCTCCCTTTCTCTCTCCTTCCTCTCTCATTCTCCTCTTTCCCTCCTCTCTCCTTCCTTCTCTCTGTCGCAGTTCGCTTTCGCTTCCAAAACTATTTTTCTCCAAATATCCAGTTAACCAAATATCACGCGATCCATAACAAACTGAAATATAAAAAAAAAAATTGCCCCCCCCCCAAAAAAAAAAAGAAAAAAAAAAGAGAGAAAAGAAATGGAAAAAGACAAAAGCATGAAACGTTATTTTCATTTTATTTTTTTATTCTTTTTATTTTTTTTACCCCTTTGCGTTTTTTATTTTTCATTTTTTTTAGATTCTCTGTTTTTTTTTCAGATTCTTTTCTCCCTTCTTCAATTTTTTCTTATCCGTCTCCTCTTTTTCCGTTTACCATTTTTCTTTGTTTTCCTTTTATTTTTCTACTTCTTTTTGTCTTCTTCATTTCTTTTCTTCTTATTTCCTTTTTACCTATTTTATTCCATGTTTTCTCCTCTTTACTCCTGTTCTTCCTCTTTTCTCTTCCTTTTCTTTTCGTCTCTCTCTTCTTCTGTTCTATTTTCTCTTTTTCTCTCTACTTCATTTCTCTATTCTAATATTCTTCTCTTTTTCCCTCTTTTATTTTCTCTACTTCATTCTTCTAACTTTTCCTCTTGTTTTTGTCTTTTTTTAATCACTACTTTATTGCTCATGTCTCCTTTCCTTCTATTTCTGTCTCTTTTCTCTCTTTTTCATTTCTTCATTCTTCTACTTTTCTCTTTTTTCTTATTCTTTTTATTTCTCCTTTCACCTTTTCATCATTTTCCTTTTTCTTTTTTTTCGGTTTCATTCCTCCTCCCTCTCTTTTTTTTACTATTTTTTCTACTCTATTATTTTCTCTTTCGTTTTCCTCTCTTCTTTCCTTTCCTTTCTTCTTTTATTTTTTCTCTTTACTTTTCCTTCATTTCTCTTCTTTTCTATTTTTTTCTCAATTTCGTTCCTCCTTTCTCTTCTTTTTTGGCTCTATTTTCTTTTTCTCTCTCCCTCCTTTTCCTCTAAACTTGGCTCTTTGTTTCTCTTCCTTTTTCTCTATTCTATTTCTTTTTATATCAACTCGATTTCTCCTTTCACTTCTTTTTTCTGTGTTTTTTTCTCTCTCTCCTTTTCCCTCAACTTCATTCCTCCTTTCTCTTTTTTCTATTTTATTCTTTATTTCATTTTTTTCTCTCCATCCTTTTCCTCTCAACTATATATCTATATCTATCTATCTATCTATCTATCTATCTATCTATCTATATACATATACATACACACGCACACACACACACACACACACACACACACACACACACACACACACACACACACACACACACACACACACACACACACACACACACACACACATATATATATATATATATATATATATATATATATATATATATATATATATATATATATATATATATGTGTGTGTGTGTGTGTGTGTGTGTGTATGTGTGTGTGTGTGTGTCTGTGTGTGTGTGTGCGTTTGTATATATGTATATATGTATATATATATATATATATATATATATATATATATATATATATATATATATATATATATATATATATATATATATATATATATATATATGTATGTATCTATCTATATATGTACATATATATATATATATATATATATATATATATATATATATACATACATATATATATATATATATATATATATATATATATATATATATATATATATATATATATATATATATATATATATATATATATAAATCTTTTTCTCTCTATTCTACTCTATCCTCACTCAGTTCTATTTCTCCTTTCACTTATCATCATAACTTTTTTGCATTCTATTTTTTTCTGTTTCCCCTTCCCTTGATTACGCGTGGGTATGGACTTGACGTTAAGGGCGAGACTGAAATAAATAAGCAGAGGAGTTGAGCTTTTTGTTCTTTTTTTCTTTTTTAACGAGATCTTTATCCGTCTGCTTTAATTCCTTCGTTATGCTTCTTTCTTCTGTTCTCTTTTTTTTGTAATTTTTTTTGGGGGGGTGATTATTTTTTTATTTATCTATTTTTTTTTGTAACTTATTGAGTTATTTTTGCTTGTTTTATTTTGCAGCTTCTATGTCTTTATTATTGTTAATCTTTCTTCTCCACCTTTCATCCATCTTCCTTCCTTCTCCTCCTCCTTCTCATCCTTACTCCTTTTCCTCCTTCTCCTCTTCTCTCTCCTCTTCCCTCCTTCTCCTCCTTCTCATCCTTACTCCTTTTCCTCCTTCTCCTCTACTTCTCTCATCTTCCCTCTTTCTCGTAAACTCCTCTTATGGCTTCCCCTTTCCTTCTGTCTT
>NC_091567.1:35256373-35261373 GCF_042767895.1 Penaeus vannamei
AGGGAGGGAGGGGGAGAGGGAGGGAGAGAAGTTGTGAAAAAGCCAGGGGAGGAGGAGAGAGTGGGGGGGGAGGAAGAATGGCGGGGGGGGGGGGGAAGGAAGAGTGGGGGGGGGAGAATGGTGGGAAGTGGGAGTCAGAGAGATCGAGGGGAAGGGGGGGTGAAAGGCAAGGGGAGGGCTGAAGGGAGGGGAGGAAATGAAAGGGTTAAGGGGGCTCGAAAAAGGCTGAGAAGAGAGGGGAAAGGGGGAGGAAGTGAAACTAGATAGACAGGTAAATAGGTAGATTGATAGAGAGAGCAATAGAAATATGATAGATAGATAAACAAAGAAAAGGTGTAGAATTATGATAGACAAAGAAAAAATGTAGAATTATGACAGATAGACCAAGGAAAAGATATAGAAATATACAGACAGACAAATTGCTGGACACCTAGACAGACAACAGATGGATGGATAGATAAATAAACAGATACACAGACAAATGGATAGACAGACAGACAGATTAATAGATAGATAGAAAGATAGACAACCGGATGGATGGGGGAGTTTGAAGAAAAAAGAAAAAGGTGGGTAGATATATACTTACATACACAGACAAATGGCTAGACAGACAGACAGACAGATGGCTGGAGGATTCTGTGAAGGGTAAAGGTATAAGGAAGCCATGGATGAATGGAGGAGTCTGAGGAGAAGGGAAAAGGGTGGATAGATAGATAGACAGATACACTGACAGATAGACAGACAGAGAGACAGATAACTGGAGGAGTCTGAGAAGGGTAAAAGGAAGCCATGGGGGTTGGGCAGATGAAGACAGAAGAGGTGAGAGGAGTGAGCAGGGGAGGGTGGTAAGTAGGAAGGGAAGTGAGCAGGGGAGGGTGGTGAGCTGGTAGGGGAGTGGGCAGGGGAGGGTGGTTAGTAGGAAGGGAAGTGGGCAGGGGAAGGTGGTGAGTAGAAAGGGGAGTGGGCAGGGGAAGGTGGTGAGCTGGAAGGGGAGTGAGCAGGGGAGGATGATGAAGGGAAGTGAACAGGGGAGGTTAGTAGGAAGGAAAGTAAACAGGGGAGGGTGGTGAGCAGGAAGGGAAACAGGGGATGGTGGTTAGTAGGAGAGGGAGTGAACAGGGGAGGGTGGTGAGCAGGAAGGGAAGTGAACAGGGGGGGGGGTTAGTAGGAAAGGGAGTGAGCAAGGGAGGGTGATGAGCAGGAAGGAATGCAGGGGATGGTGGTTAGTAGGAAAGGGAGTGAGTTAGGTGGTTAGTAGGAAGTGGGACGAACAGGGGAAGATAGTGAACTGTGAGGAAAGTAAGTGAAATATAGTGTGAACAGGAAAGAGAATAAACAACCTTGTAAATGATAAACCGATAAATGAACAAACAAAAACAAAACAAAAGCAAAACATATATATGTATGAGAATGCATATCTTCAGAGCGCAATAATGATATAACTGAATGGTTTCGATAATGCATCTCTTGTGCTGTGAAGATATGCAAGGGGAGTGAGCAGGGAAAGGTAATAAGCAGGAAGGGGATGAGCAGAGGGAGGTTATGTGAGCAAGGGAAGGTAATGAGCAATAGTAAAGAGCAAGAGGAGGTAGTGACCAGTATGTGGAGTGAACTTGTAGGGGAGTGAGCAGTGAAGGGGAGTGAGCAGGGAAGGGGAGTGAGCAGTGAAGGGAGTTAGCAGGGAAGGGGAGTGAGCAGTAAGTGGACTGAGCAGTAATAGGAGTAAGCAGTAAGTGCAGTGAGCAGTAATAGGAGTAAGCAGGAAGGGGAGTGAGAACTAAGAGCAGTGACCAGTGAGGGCATTAAGCAGGAAAGGGGAGTAAGCAGTGAAAGGAGTGAGCAGGGAAGGGGAGTGGACAGGAAGGGGGGGTGAGCAGTAAGTGGAGTGAGCAGTGAAGGGAGTGAGCAGTGAAGGGGAATGAGCAGGAGCAGGAAGGGGAGTGAGCAGGAAGGAGGGTGAGGAGGAAGGGGAGAGAGCAGGGAGGAGAGTGAGCAGTAAGAGCAGTGACCAGTGAGGACAGCAAGCAGGAAAGGGGAGTAAGCAGTAGTAGGAATAAGCAGTAAGAGGAGTAAGCAGTAAGAGGAGTAAGCAATAAAAGAAAAAAACAGTAAGAGGAATAAGCAGTAAGGGGAGTGAGCAGGGAAGGGGAGTAAGAAGGGGAGGGGAGAGAGAGCAGGTGTTTGTAGAACGAAGGAGACAAAGAGAAGCGAGAAGAATGAAGAGAACAGAAGCGCGGGGTTGCCAATTCACACCGGAAGGCAGAGGGATGTAAAGATTGATGTTGAATAAGAGGAAAAGGGAGAAGAGAAGAAGGAGAAGGAGAAGGAGAAAGAGATGGGAAAGGAGGAGAAGAAGGAGGAGGGAGGAGGGAGGAGGGTGGAGGAGGAGGAGGAGAAGGAGGAGGAAGAAGGAGGAGGAGGAGAAGGAGGAGGAGGAGGAAAAGGGAGAAGAAGGAGGGGAAGGAGAAGAAGAGGAAGAAAGAGATGGAGAAGAGGGAGAAGAAGGGGGAGGAGGAGGGAGGAGAATGAGAAGGAGAAGAAGAGGAAGAAAGAGATGGTGAAGGAGGAGAAGAAGGGGGAGGAGGAGGAGGAGGAGGAAGAGGAAGCGGGAGAAGATGGGGAGGGGGAGGAGGAGAAGAAGGGGGAGGAGGAGGAGGAGGAAGAAGTGGGAGGAGGAGGGAGGGAGGAGGAGGAAGAGGAGGAGAGGAGGGGAGCAGGAGGAGGAGAAGGAGGAGGGAGGGGAGGAGGAAGGAAGGGAGGAGGAGGAGTAGGGAGGAGGAAAAGGGAGAAGAATGAGGAGAAGGAGAAGGAGAAGAAGAAGGAAGAAAGAGATGGTGAAGGAGGAGAAGAAGGGGGAGGGCGAGGAGGAGGAAGAGGAAGGGGGAGAAAATGGGGGAAGAGGAGGAGGAGAAGAAGAGGGAGGAGGAGGAGGAGAAGAAGGGGGAGGAGGAGGAGGAGAAGGAGGAGGGAGGAGGAGCAGGAGGAGGGAGAAGGAGGAGGAGAAGGAGGAGGGAGGGAGGAGGAGGAGTAGGAGGAGGAAAAGGGAGAAGAAGGAAGAGAAGGAGAAAGAGGAGAAGAAGAAGAAAGAAATGGAGAAGGAGGAGAGGAATGGGGAGGAGGAGGGGGAGAGGAAGGGAGGAGGAGGAGGAGAGGAAGGGGAGGAGGAAGAGGAAAAGGGAGAAGAATGAGGAGAAGGAGAAGGAGAAGAAGAGGAAGAAGAGATGGAAAAGGAGGAGAAGAAGGGGAGGAGGAGGGAGGAGGAGGAGGAGGATAGGAAGAAAGAAGAGGAGGGGGAGGAGAAGGAGGAGGAGAAGGAAGAGGAAGAGGAGGAGGAGGAGGAGGAGGAGGAGGAGGAGGAGGAGGAGGAGGAGAAGGAGGAGGAGGAGGAGGAGGAGGAGAAGGAGGAGGAGGAGAAGGAGGAGGAGGAGATAGGAGGAGGAGGAGGAGGAGGAAAATGATGATGGTGATGTTGATGATGATGAGGAGGAAGGAGGAAAATAGAGAAAAAAAAAAGAAACAGAGAAAAGGGGAGGATAAGAATGATGAGGTTGAGGAAAATGAGGAAAAGAGGAAGAAGAAGAAAAATAGAAATAAAATACTGATTGCTTCAACGAGAACGTCGATAATAAGGAGGATAACCATAACAGAGCAATGGTGCTGTTCGAGAATAATAATGATGCTTTTTCTATGAATATCAAAATCATTATCATAATTGTGAAGGCAAAAATAGCCTTAAGCACCCAACATCAGTGATCAATAACATCCTTATTATGGTCATTATCTTTTCTACCTATTTATAATGCACATGATTATAATTTTCATCATTATCATGATAAGGAAGACATAAAAAATAGCAGTAACAGGAACAACAAAAATAATGATTATCAGTTATGATTATTACTATAATAATCATTATGATAATCCTTATTATGCTTATCATTACTATTATCATTATTATTATTATACTTACTATCTTTATCTTTATTATGATTTTATTATTGTCATTATAATTGTCATTATCCTGACCATGCTCATGATCATCATCACTGTCATTGTCATTATTATTATTATCATCATTATCATTATCATTATCATCATTACTATTATTGTTATTTGTATTAGTACTTTTATTATCATTATTTTTGTTATTATTATTACTATTATTATTATTATTACTATAATTATTATCATTTTTATTGTTAGCATTATTATTGTTCTTATTATCAACTTTATCATCATCACAATCGTTATCATCATCATGATTATGATTATCATAACAGTTATTATGATTATGATTATGATTATCATGGCTATCATTATCATCATTAACATTATCTTTATCATTATAGCCTTGAACAGAAAATAGAGCAAAATGTTAGCTCAGGGAAAATT
The DNA here is from genome assembly GCF_042767895.1 of Penaeus vannamei. NCBI lineage: Eukaryota > Metazoa > Arthropoda > Malacostraca > Decapoda > Penaeidae > Penaeus > Penaeus vannamei. Next base: position 35,260,766 of record NC_091567.1, read on the forward strand.
GCAAGAAAATATCTGAAAATAAACAATTATTTAAAAAAATGTTTGAAGAGAAGGCGAAGGAAAATTTCATTCCAAAAGGCATGCTAGAATTTTCTAAATATTGAAGTGAAACATAAATACCTAAAACTGAAATATGTTACATAAAGACGAAAAAATAATACAAAGTGAATACTGTAAAGTGTTAAGTTAAGGAAGAGAGTAAACTTTTTTTTTCAAAGATATCAAAATTGTAAAGGAGAAGACAAAGAAAAGATAAAAAATATACATAAATATAAAAAAAAAATATATAAAAATATATAAAAAAGATAATACATATATATAAAGTAAAATATCCAGGTACGAAATGAAATAGAGAAACTGTAGAAAGAAAGAAGAAAGAGAGAAAAACTATTGACTGGCTGGTTGCCAGGTGCAGTAAAAGCAAAATAAATTAGGAGAAACGAACTAAACTGAATTAGAAAGGAAGATAAAAGACAAGACATTTAGAACAAGAAGAATGTTTACCTACAATGTAGAGGACATGGATGTGTCATGAAAATAGTAAAAAACAAAAAAACAAAAAACAAAAACAAAAAAAACGACAACATCAAAACAAAGTCGTCTTTTGT
>NC_091567.1:35276373-35278873 GCF_042767895.1 Penaeus vannamei
CTCTCTCTCTCTCTCTTTCTCTCTCTCTCTCCCACTGTCTCTCTCTGTCTCTCTCTTTCGTAAAACATTTTCTATCTATCCCATGCTTTTTAATTCTACCATTTTTTGCTCGTAATCTAACTTTACTTCGTGTTATTTTCCTGTGTGTCCTTCCCCGAAAGAGTGTGACTTGAACCCCGAGGAGAAGCAAGAAAGAAAACGACAAGATTTTTCCTTGTCTTCATTAGTTTGCATTTTCTCGAAGCTTTTTTTTACCTCTTTGGCTTCGTCGTTGCTGCCAGTGTGTCGAGCACGAGCAAAGGGGGAGGAGATGCGCTCTCTCTCTCTCTCTCTCTTTCTCTCTCTCTCTCCTACTTTCTCTCTCTCTCTCTCTCTTTCTCTCTCTCTCTCTTTCTCACTCTTTCTCTCTCTCTCTTTCTCTCTCTCTCTCTCTCTTTCTCTCTCATTCTCTCTCTTTCTCTGTTTCTCTCTTTCTATCTCTATATCTATCCATCTATTTATCTCTCTCCTTATTTCTCTCACCCTCCCCTCTGTTTAGGTCTCTTTCTCCCTCTTTTTTCCTTTTTCTCCATCTACCTTTGTTCTTTATGCTTATCCATTTGTTTTTGTTTGTTTGTTTGTAGGTGTGTGTGTGTTTGTGTGGTGCATGTGTGTGTGAATGAGTGCTTCTATATGTGTACGAATATATGGATATTTCGCACATATGTATGCAGAAATAAACAGAAAGAAGGAGAAAGTCACACACATATAGACATTTATATATATCCCATGTTAAGAAGGCATTATTTAGCTTCGACACAGCGCCATCTTTCGAGAAACATTTGCAGCTGATGAAGCAAGACTCTTTCAAAAGCTGTGTTATGTCAGGAAAAATGGCTTTTAATTTATGCTTCCATCCTTTGCATCATCTTCACCCTCCTCTCTCCTTCTCCCCTTCACTCCTTCTCTCTCTTTCTGTCTCTGTCCCTCTTTCTCTCTCTCTCTATCTTTGCTATTTCTATCTCTCTCATTTTTGCTATTTCTCTCTCTCTCTCTCTCTCTACCATCTCTCTCTATATATATTATATATATATATATAATCTCTCTCTCTCTCTCTCTTTCTCTCTTCCACCCTATCTTATATCTCTCTCTCTCTCTCTCCGACTCTCTATCTCTTTCCTTCTCTCTCTCTCTCTCTCTCTCTCTCTCTCTCTCTCTCTCTCTCTCTCTCCATCTCTCTCTCTCTCTCTCTCTCTCTCTCCCTGTATATATATATATATATATATATATATATATATATATATATATATATATATATATATATATATATATATATATATATATATATATATATATATATATACTCACTCACTTATAACTTCTCCTATCTCTCTGTCCTCTGGTCTTTAAGCAACTTGTTCATCCCTGCATCAGTCCTCTTCTTTTCCCTCTCTCTCTCTCTCTCTTTCTGCATCTCTCTCTCTCTTTCACACACAGACTCTCTCTCTCTCTCCCTCCCTCCCTCCCCCCCTCTCTCACTAGCTATTTCTCTATCTGTCTCTATCTTTCTACCTCCCTTCCCATTCCCTCTCATCCCCTACCATCTTCCCTCCCTTCATAAAAAAGAAGAAGAAAACAAGAAAAACATCTCAAGAACATATTACCCATCACTCCCCCCCCCTCCCCCCCCCCCCCCAAAAAAAAAATGCTATGACCTTTATGTAAAAAAATACCCTGCGTTTGGCGTCTCGTTTTAAAAGTTAGCTTCTTGTTTATACTTTGAGTTATCTTCGAGTATACAAATATAACTTTGTTTGGCGATGTGGTGTCTCTTTGCCTTGGGTGTGTGGAAGGGTTGGGTGGTGACGGGGGGCGAGAGGGGACAGAGGGAAAGGCACGTGGGGGAGTGTTGGAATTGTGTTTGGTGTTGTCTTTGTGTTCTTGTGTGTGTGGATTTGTGTTTGAGTGTGTTTGTTTTGGGTCTGCGTTGGTGTGTGTGTGTGTGTGTGTGTGTGTGTGTGTGTGTGTGTGTGTGTGTGTGTGTGTGTGTGTCTGTGTGCGAGTGTGTGCGTTTGGGTGTACATATGCGTACAGCCGTATATATCTATGTACCTATGGAGAATCGCAAACCAACATGAGAATTTTCAAACTCATTAGCAAACTCTGCCCATCGCTACCTCTAAGCAAAAACGACAACAAAAACAACAACAACAGCAACAACATAACAACTACAACAACAAAATTACCACCACCAACAACAAAATTACCAACAACAAAAACAACTAAATTAACAACAACAAAAACAAAAACAAAAACAACAACAACAACAACAAAATTAACAACAACAAAAACAACGACAAAAACACAAACAACAACAACAACAACAACAAAATTAACAACAACAAAAACAACGACAAAAACACAAACAACAACAACAGCAACAACACCAAACACAACAATACAAGGAAATAACAAAAACAACAACAACATAAACAGCAACAAAACCAACAACAGCAATAAA
>NC_091567.1:35286373-35306373 GCF_042767895.1 Penaeus vannamei
AACACAAGATGTCTGGACCGTTCGGAACACAAGATGTCTGGACCGTTCGGAACACAAGATGCCTTGACCGTTCGGAACACAAGATGTCTTGACCGTTCGGAACACAAGATGTCTGGACCGTTCGGAACACAAGATGTCTTGACCGTTCGGAACACAAGATGTCTTGACCGTTCGGAACACAAGATGTCTTGACCGTTCGGAACACAAGATGTCTGGACCGTTCGGAACACGAGATGTCTTGACCGTTCGGAACACAAGATGTCTGGACCGTTCGGAACACAAGATGCCTTGACCGTTCGGAACACAAGATGTCTTGACCGTTCGGAACACAAGATGTCTGGACCGTTCGGAACACAAGATGTCTTGACCGTTCGGAACACAAGATGTCTTGACCGTTCGGAACACAAGATGTCTTGACCGTTCGGAACACAAGATGTCTGGACCGTTCGGAACACGAGATGTCTTGACCGTTCGGAACACAAGATGTCTGGACCGTTCGGAACAAGAGATGTCTTGACCGTTCGGAACAAGAGATGTCTTGACCGTTCGGAACACAAGATGTCTTGACCGTTCGGAACACAAGCTGTCTTGACCGTTCGGAACACAAGATGTCTTGACCGTTCGGAACACAAGATGTCTGGACCGTTCGGAACAAGAGATGTCTTGACCGTTCGGAACACAAGATGTCTTGACCGTTCGGAACACAAGATGTCTTGACCGTTCGGAACACAAGATGCCTTGACCGTTCGGAACACAAGATGTCTGGACCGTTCGGAACACAAGATGCCTTGACCGTTCGGAACACAAGATGTCTTGACCGTTCGGAACACAAGATGTCTTGACCGTTCGGAACACAAGATGTCTTGACCGTTCGGAACACAAGATGTCTTGACCGTTCGGAACACAAGATGTCTGGACCGTTCGGAACAAGAGATGTCTTGACCGTTCGGAACACAAGATGTCTTGACCGTTCGGAACACAAGATGTCTTGACCGTTCGGAACACAAGATGTCTGGACCGTTCGGAACAAGAGATGTCTTGACCGTTCGGAACACAAGATGTCTTGACCGTTCGGAACACAAGATGTCTTGACCGTTCGGAACACAAGATGTCTGGACCGTTCGGAACACGAGATGTCTTGACCGTTCGGAACACAAGATGTCTGGACCGTTCGGAACAAGAGATGTCTTGACCGTTCGGAACAAGAGATGTCTTGACCGTTCGGAACACAAGATGTCTTGACCGTTCGGAACACGAGATGTCTTGACCGTTCGGAACACAAGATGCCTTGACCGTTCGGAACACAAGATGTCTTGACCGTTCGGAACACAAGATGTCTTGACCGTTCGGAACACAAGATGTCTTGACCGTTCGGAACACAAGATGTCTTGACCGTTCGGAACACAAGATGTCTTGACCGTTCGGAACACAAGATGTCTTGACCGTTCGGAACACAAGATGTCTGGACCGTTCGGAACACAAGATGTCTTGACCGTTCGGAACACAAGATGTCTTGACCGTTCGGAACACAAGATGTCTTGACCGTTCGGAACACAAGATGTCTTGACCGTTCGGAACACAAGATGTCTTGACCGTTCGGAACACAAGATGTCTGGACCGTTCGGAACACGAGATGTCTTGACCGTTCGGAACACAAGATGTCTGGACCGTTCGGAACACAAGATGTCTGGACCGTTCGGAACACGAGATGTCTTGACCGTTCGGAACACAAGATGTCTGGACCGTTCGGAACAAGAGATGTCTTGACCGTTCGGAACAAGAGATGTCTTGACCGTTCGGAACACAAGATGTCTTGACCGTTCGGAACACAAGATGTCTGGACCGTTCGGAACAAGAGATGTCTTGACCGTTCGGAACACAAGATGTCTTGACCGTTCGGAACACAAGATGTCTTGACCGTTCGGAACACAAGATGTCTTGACCGTTCGGAACACAAGATGTCTTGACCGTTCGGAACACAAGATGTCTGGACCGTTCGGAACAAGAGATGTCTTGACCGTTCGGAACACAAGATGTCTGGACCGTTCGGAACACAAGATGTCTGGACCGTTCGGAACACAAGATGTCTTGACCGTTCGGAACACAAGATGTCTTGACCGTTCGGAACACAAGATGTCTTGACCGTTCGGAACACAAGATGTCTGGACCGTTCGGAACACAAGATGTCTTGACCGTTCGGAACACAAGATGTCTGGACCGTTCGGAACACAAGATGTCTTGACCGTTCGGAACACAAGATGCCTTGACCGTTCGGAACACAAGATGTCTTGACCGTTCGGAACACAAGATGTCTGGACCGTTCGGAACACAAGATGTCTGGACCGTTCGGAACAAGAGATGTCTGGACCGTTCGGAACACAAGATGTCTTGACCGTTCGGAACACAAGATGTCTTGACCGTTCGGAACACAAGATGTCTTGACCGTTCGGAACACAAGATGTCTTGACCGTTCGGAACACAAGATGTCTGGACCGTTCGGAACAAGAGATGTCTTGACCGTTCGGAACACAAGATGTCTTGACCGTTCGGAACACAAGATGTCTTGACCGTTCGGAACACAAGATGTCTGGACCGTTCGGAACAAGAGATGTCTTGACCGTTCGGAACACAAGATGCCTTGACCGTTCGGAACACAAGATGTCTTGACCGTTCGGAACACAAGATGTCTTGACCGTTCGGAACACAAGATGTCTTGACCGTTCGGAACACAAGATGTCTGGACCGTTCGGAACACAAGATGTCTTGACCGTTCGGAACACAAGATGTCTTGACCGTTCGGAACACAAGATGTCTGGACCGTTCGGAACACAAGATGTCTTGACCGTTCGGAACACAAGATGTCTTGACCGTTCGGAACACAAGATGTCTTGACCGTTCGGAACACAAGATGTCTTGACCGTTCGGAACACAAGATGCCTTGACCGTTCGGAACACAAGATGTCTTGACCGTTCGGAACACAAGATGTCTTGACCGTTCGGAACACAAGATGTCTTGACCGTTCGGAACACAAGATGTCTTGACCGTTCGGAACACAAGATGTCTTGACCGTTCGGAACACAAGATGTCTGGACCGTTCGGAACACAAGATGTCTTGACCGTTCGGAACACAAGATGTCTTGACCGTTCGGAACACAAGATGCCTTGACCGTTCGGAACACAAGATGTCTTGACCGTTCGGAACACAAGATGTCTGGACCGTTCGGAACACGAGATGTCTTGACCGTTCGGAACACAAGATGTCTGGACCGTTCGGAACAAGAGATGTCTTGACCGTTCGGAACAAGAGATGTCTTGACCGTTCGGAACACAAGATGTCTTGACCGTTCGGAACACGAGATGTCTTGACCGTTCGGAACACAAGATGTCTTGACCGTTCGGAACACGAGATGTCTTGACCGTTCGGAACAAGAGATGTCTTGACCGTTCGGAACACAAGATGTCTTGACCGTTCGGAACACAAGATGTCTTGACCGTTCGGAACACAAGATGTCTTGACCGTTCGGAACACAAGATGTCTTGACCGTTCGGAACACAAGATGTCTTGACCGTTCGGAACACAAGATGTCTTGACCGTTCGGAACACAAGATGTCTTGACCGTTCGGAACACAAGATGTCTGGACCGTTCGGAACACAAGATGTCTTGACCGTTCGGAACACAAGATGTCTGGACCGTTCGGAACACAAGATGTCTTGACCGTTCGGAACACAAGATGTCTTGACCGTTCGGAACACAAGATGTCTTGACCGTTCGGAACACAAGATGTCTTGACCGTTCGGAACACAAGATGTCTGGACCGTTCGGAACACAAGATGTCTTGACCGTTCGGAACACAAGATGTCTTGACCGTTCGGAACACAAGATGTCTTGACCGTTCGGAACACAAGATGTCTTGACCGTTCGGAACACAAGATGTCTTGACCGTTCGGAACACAAGATGTCTTGACCGTTCGGAACACAAGATGTCTTGACCGTTCGGAACACAAGATGTCTTGACCGTTCGGAACACAAGATGTCTTGACCGTTCGGAACACAAGATGTCTGGACCGTTCGGAACACAAGATGTCTGGACCGTTCGGAACACAAGATGTCTTGACCGTTCGGAACACAAGATGTCTTGACCGTTCGGAACACAAGATGTCTTGACCGTTCGGAACACAAGATGTCTTGACCGTTCGGAACACAAGATGTCTTGACCGTTCGGAACACAAGATGTCTTGACCGTTCGGAACACGAGATGTCTTGACCGTTCGGAACACAAGATGTCTGGACCGTTCGGAACACAAGATGTCTGGACCGTTCGGAACACAAGATGTCTGGACCGTTCGGAACACAAGATGTCTTGACCGTTCGGAACACAAGATGTCTGGACCGTTCGGAACACAAGATGTCTTGACCGTTCGGAACACGAGATGTCTTGACCGTTCGGAACAGAAGATGTCTTGACCGTTCGGAACACAAGATGTCTTGACCGTTCGGAACACAAGATGTCTTGACCGTTCGGAACACAAGATGTCTTGACCGTTCGGAACACAAGATGTCTTGACCGTTCGGAACAAGAGATGTCTGGACCGTTCGGAACACAAGATGTCTTGACCGTTCGGAACACAAGATGTCTTGACCGTTCGGAACACAAGATGTCTTGACCGTTCGGAACACAAGATGTCTTGACCGTTCGGAACACAAGATGTCTTGACCGTTCGGAACAAGAGATGTCTGGACCGTTCGGAACACAAGATGTCTTGACCGTTCGGAACACAAGATGTCTTGACCGTTCGGAACACGAGATGTCTTGACCGTTCGGAACACAAGATGTCTTGACCGTTCGGAACACAAGATGTCTTGACCGTTCGGAACACAAGATGTCTTGACCGTTCGGAACAAGAGATGTCTTGACCGTTCGGAACACAAGATGTCTTGACCGTTCGGAACAAGAGATGTCTGGACCGTTCGGAACACAAGATGTCTTGACCGTTCGGAACACAAGATGTCTTGACCGTTCGGAACACGAGATGTCTTGACCGTTCGGAACACAAGATGTCTTGACCGTTCGGAACACAAGATGTCTTGACCGTTCGGAACACAAGATGTCTTGACCGTTCGGAACACAAGATGCCTTGACCGTTCGGAACACAAGATGTCTTGACCGTTCGGAACACAAGATGTCTTGACCGTTCGGAACAAGAGATGTCTTGACCGTTCGGAACACAAGATGTCTTGACCGTTCGGAACACAAGATGTCTTGACCGTTCGGAACACGAGATGTCTTGACCGTTCGGAACACAAGATGTCTTGACCGTTCGGAACACAAGATGTGTTGACCGTTCGGAACACAAGATGTCTTGACCGTTCGGAACACAAGATGTCTTGACCGTTCGGAACACGAGATGTCTTGACCGTTCGGAACACAAGATGTCTTGACCGTTCGGAACACAAGATGTGTTGACCGTTCGGAACACAAGATGTCTTGACCGTTCGGAACACAAGATGTCTTGACCGTTCGGAACACAAGATGTCTTGACCGTTCGGAACACAAGATGTCTTGACCGTTCGGAACACAAGATGTCTGGACCGTCCGGAACACAAGATGTCTTGACCGTTCGGAACACAAGATGTCTTGACCGTTCGGAACACAAGATGTCTTGACCGTTCGGAACAAGAGATGTCTTGACCGTTCGGAACACAAGATGTCTTGACCGTTCGGAACACAAGATGTCTTGACCGTTCGGAACACGAGATGTCTTGACCGTTCGGAACACAAGATGTCTTGACCGTTCGGAACACAAGATGTCTTGACCGTTCGGAACACAAGATGTCTTGACCGTTCGGAACACAAGATGCCTTGACCGTTCGGAACACAAGATGTCTTGACCGTTCGGAACACAAGATGTCTTGACCGTTCGGAACACAAGATGTCTTGACCGTTCGGAACACAAGATGTCTTGACCGTTCGGAACACGAGATGTCTTGACCGTTCGGAACACAAGATGTCTTGACCGTTCGGAACACAAGCTGTCTTGACCGTTCGGAACAAGAGATGTCTTGACCGTTCGGAACACAAGATGTCTTGACCGTTCGGAACACAAGATGTCTTGACCGTTCGGAACACAAGATGTCTTGACCGTTCGGAACACAAGATGTCTTGACCGTTCGGAACACAAGATGTCTTGACCGTTCGGAACACAAGATGTCTTGACCGTTCGGAACACAAGATGTCTTGACCGTTCGGAACACAAGATGTCTGGACCGTTCGGAACACGAGATGTCTTGACCGTTCGGAACACAAGATGTCTTGAGCGTTCGGAACACAAGATGTCTTGACCGTTCGGAACACAAGATGTCTTGACCGTTCGGAACACAAGATGTCTGGACCGTTCGGAACACGAGATGTCTTGACCGTTCGGAACACAAGATGTCTTGACCGTTCGGAACACAAGATGTCTTGACCGTTCGGAACACAAGCTGTCTTGACCGTTCGGAACACAAGATGTCTTGACCGTTCGGAACACAAGATGTCTTGACCGTTCGGAACACAAGATGTCTTGACCGTTCGGAACACAAGATGCCTTGACCGTTCGGAACAGAAGATGTCTTGACCGTTCGGAACACAAGATGTCTTGACCGTTCGGAACACAAGATGTCTTGACCGTTCGGAACACAAGATGTCTTGACCGTTCGGAACACAAGATGTCTTGACCGTTCGGAACAAGAGATGTCTGGACCGTTCGGAACACAAGATGTCTTGACCGTTCGGAACACAAGATGTCTTGACCGTTCGGAACACAAGATGTCTTGACCGTTCGGAACACAAGATGTCTTGACCGTTCGGAACACAAGATGTCTTGACCGTTCGGAACACGAGATGTCTTGACCGTTCGGAACACAAGATGTCTTGACCGTTCGGAACACAAGATGTCTTGACCGTTCGGAACACAAGATGTCTTGACCGTTCGGAACAAGAGATGTCTTGACCGTTCGGAACACAAGATGTCTTGACCGTTCGGAACAAGAGATGTCTGGACCGTTCGGAACACAAGATGTCTTGACCGTTCGGAACACGAGATGTCTTGACCGTTCGGAACACAAGATGTCTTGACCGTTCGGAACACAAGATGTCTTGACCGTTCGGAACACAAGATGTCTTGACCGTTCGGAACACAAGATGTCTTGACCGTTCGGAACACAAGATGTCTTGACCGTTCGGAACACAAGATGTCTTGACCGTTCGGAACACAAGATGTCTGGACCGTTCGGAACACAAGATGTCTTGACCGTTCGGAACAGAAGATGTCTTGACCGTTCGGAACACAAGATGTCTTGACCGTTCGGAACAAGAGATGTCTTGACCGTTCGGAACACAAGATGTCTTGACCGTTCGGAACACAAGATGTCTTGACCGTTCGGAACACGAGATGTCTTGACCGTTCGGAACACAAGATGTCTTGACCGTTCGGAACACAAGATGTCTTGACCGTTCGGAACACAAGATGTCTTGACCGTTCGGAACACAAGATGCCTTGACCGTTCGGAACACAAGATGTCTTGACCGTTCGGAACACAAGATGTCTTGACCGTTCGGAACACAAGATGTCTTGACCGTTCGGAACACAAGATGTCTTGACCGTTCGGAACACGAGATGTCTTGACCGTTCGGAACACAAGATGTCTTGACCGTTCGGAACACAAGCTGTCTTGACCGTTCGGAACAAGAGATGTCTTGACCGTTCGGAACACAAGATGTCTTGACCGTTCGGAACACAAGATGTCTTGACCGTTCGGAACACAAGATGTCTTGACCGTTCGGAACACAAGCTGTCTTGACCGTTCGGAACAAGAGATGTCTTGACCGTTCGGAACACAAGATGTCTTGACCGTTCGGAACACAAGATGTCTTGACCGTTCGGAACACAAGATGTCTTGACCGTTCGGAACACAAGATGTCTTGACCGTTCGGAACACAAGATGTCTGGACCGTTCGGAACACGAGATGTCTTGACCGTTCGGAACACAAGATGTCTGGACCGTTCGGAACACGAGATGTCTTGACCGTTCGGAACACAAGATGTCTGGACCGTTCGGAACACGAGATGTCTTGACCGTTCGGAACACAAGATGTCTGGACCGTTCGGAACACGAGATGTCTTGACCGTTCGGAACACAAGATGTCTGGACCGTTCGGAACACAAGATGCCTTGACCGTTCGGAACAAGAGATGTCTGGACCGTTCGGAACACAAGATGTCTTGACCGTTCGGAACACAAGATGTCTTGACCGTTCGGAACACGAGATGTCTTGACCGTTCGGAACACAAGATGTCTTGAGCGTTCGGAACACAAGATGTCTTGACCGTTCGGAACACAAGATGTCTTGACCGTTCGGAACACAAGATGTCTGGACCGTTCGGAACACGAGATGTCTTGACCGTTCGGAACACAAGATGTCTTGACCGTTCGGAACACAAGATGTCTTGACCGTTCGGAACACAAGCTGTCTTGACCGTTCGGAACACAAGATGTCTTGACCGTTCGGAACACAAGATGTCTTGACCGTTCGGAACACAAGATGTCTTGACCGTTCGGAACACAAGATGCCTTGACCGTTCGGAACACAAGATGTCTTGACCGTTCGGAACACAAGATGTCTTGACCGTTCGGAACACAAGATGCCTTGACCGTTCGGAACACAAGATGCCTTGACCGTTCGGAACACAAGATGTCTTGACCGTTCGGAACACAAGATGTCTGGACCGTTCGGAACACGAGATGTCTTGACCGTTCGGAACACAAGATGTCTTGACCGTTCGGAACACAAGATGTCTTGACCGTTCGGAACACGAGATGTCTTGACCGTTCGGAACACAAGATGTCTTGACCGTTCGGAACACAAGATGTCTTGACCGTTCGGAACACAAGATGTCTTGACCGTTCGGAACACAAGATGTCTTGACCGTTCGGAACACAAGATGTCTTGACCGTTCGGAACACAAGATGTCTTGACCGTTCGGAACACAAGATGTCTTGACCGTTCGGAACACAAGATGTCTTGACCGTTCGGAACACAAGATGTCTGGACCGTTCGGAACACGAGATGTCTTGACCGTTCGGAACACAAGATGTCTTGACCGTTCGGAACAGAAGATGTCTTGACCGTTCGGAACACAAGATGTCTTGACCGTTCGGAACACAAGATGTCTTGACCGTTCGGAACACAAGATGTCTTGACCGTTCGGAACACAAGATGTCTGGACCGTTCGGAACACGAGATGTCTTGACCGTTCGGAACACAAGATGTCTTGACCGTTCGGAACACAAGATGTCTTGACCGTTCGGAACACAAGATGTCTTGACCGTTCGGAACACGAGATGTCTTGACCGTTCGGAACACAAGATGTCTTGACCGTTCGGAACACAAGATGTCTGGACCGTTCGGAACACAAGCTGTCTTGACCGTTCGGAACACAAGATGTCTTGACCGTTCGGAACACAAGATGTCTTGACCGTTCGGAACACAAGATGTCTGGACCGTTCGGAACACAAGATGTCTTGACCGTTCGGAACACAAGATGTCTTGACCGTTCGGAACACAAGATGTCTTGACCGTTCGGAACACAAGATGTCTTGACCGTTCGGAACACAAGATGTCTTGACCGTTCGGAACACAAGATGTCTTGACCGTTCGGAACACAAGATGTCTGGACCGTTCGGAACACAAGATGTCTGGACCGTTCGGAACACAAGATGTCTTGACCGTTCGGAACACAAGATGTCTTGACCGTTCGGAACACAAGATGTCTTGACCGTTCGGAACACAAGATGTCTTGACCGTTCGGAACACAAGATGTCTTGACCGTTCGGAACACAAGATGTCTTGACCGTTCGGAACACAAGATGTCTGGACCGTTCGGAACACAAGATGTCTTGAGCGTTCGGAACACAAGATGTCTTGACCGTTCGGAACACAAGATGTCTTGACCGTTCGGAACACAAGATGTCTTGACCGTTCGGAACACAAGATGTCTTGACCGTTCGGAACACAAGATGTCTTGACCGTTCGGAACACAAGATGTCTTGACCGTTCGGAACACAAGATGTCTTGACCGTTCGGAACACAAGATGTCTTGACCGTTCGGAACACAAGATGTCTTGACCGTTCGGAACACAAGATGTCTTGACCGTTCGGAACACAAGATGTCTTGACCGTTCGGAACACAAGATGTCTGGACCGTTCGGAACACAAGCTGTCTTGACCGTTCGGAACACAAGATGTCTTGACCGTTCGGAACACAAGATGTCTTGACCGTTCGGAACACAAGATGTCTTGACCGTTCGGAACACAAGCTGTCTTGACCGTTCGGAACACAAGATGTCTTGACCGTTCGGAACACGAGATGTCTTGACCGTTCGGAACACAAGATGTCTTGACCGTTCGGAACACAAGATGTCTTGACCGTTCGGAACACAAGATGTCTTGACCGTTCGGAACGCAAGATGTCTTGACCGTTCGGAACACAAGATGTCTTGAGCGTTCGGAACACAAGATGTCTTGACCGTTCGGAACACAAGATGTCTTGACCGTTCGGAACACAAGATGTCTTGAGCGTTCGGAACACAAGATGTCTTGACCGTTCGGAACACAAGATGTCTTGACCGTTCGGAACACAAGATGTCTTGAGCGTTCGGAACACAAGATGTCTTGACCGTTCGGAACACAAGATGTCTTGACCGTTCGGAACACAAGATGTCTTGACCGTTCGGAACACAAGATGTCTTGACCGTTCGGAACGCAAGATGTCTTGACCGTTCGGAACACAAGATGTCTTGACCGTTCGGAACACAAGATGCCTTGACCGTTCGGAACAGAAGATGTCTTGACCGTTCGGAACACAAGATGTCTTGAGCGTTCGGAACAGAAGATGTCTTGACCGTTCGGAACACAAGATGTCTTGACCGTTCGGAACACAAGATGTCTTGACCGTTCGGAACCTCTACTTTCTCGTCCTGCACAAGTTGTCCGTCTCGCCCATCTCGTCCTCCTGCGAAGGTGGGCGAGCAGGACGAGATGACGTCACAATAGCATTTGTATGTAAACAAGATATTGATGGGTAATTCTATGACCCTTTATTGGTGTTATTAAAGGATATTTTTGTGCTTGTTGGTTGCAGGTAAGTTAAATATACATCAAAGGAGTTACAGAACCTATGCAGAATGTAAAATAGACACCGGTATGATAAAAAAGTGAATGTTTACTTTCGAACTGGTTGAATTCTGGGCGGCGAAGGTTCCGAACGGGGAAGACTAAATCAATAGCAACTCGAGGAGGCGTCATGACGTCTGTTTTGGTGATTGTTCAATGAAAATATAGCAATTAAAATCGTTATTTCCATCCTTTTTGAAAATTTGAAAGTCCAAATTGATCGACCACATTCACAAAGCATCCCTTAACTTTTGTGACGTCATCAAAATGTGTTTTTTTTTTTCCAAAAATCGAATCAGACGCCATGACACCTCCTCGGGCTGCTACTGATCTAGCCTTCCACGGTTCCGAACGCGGCCTCGTTGTCCTGCTGGTCGTGGACAAATTGTCTGGACGAGCAAGACGAGTTCGAACGCAGCATTACCTGAAGAAATCGGTGATGACTAACGGATGCTACTGAACATATTTCTGATTTTGTTGTTCATGTATTGGAAATCACTAAATGAAATGGTAGAAACATAGGTAGATAGATAGATATATAGATATACAGATAGGGATAGATAGAGAGACTGATAGACAGATAGAGAACGAGAGAGAGAGAGAGTGAGAGAGATAGATAGATAGAGAGAGAGAGAGAGAGAGAGAGAGAGAGAGAGAGAGAGAGAGAGAGAGAGAGAGAGAGAGAGAGAGAGAGAGAGAGAGTCAGACAGTCAGACAAACAAACAGTTCATGTATTGGAAATCACTAAATGAAATGGTAGAAACATAGGTAGATAGATAGATATATAGATATACAGATAGGGATAGATAGAGAGACTGATAGACAGATAGAGAACGAGAGAGAGCGAGAGCGAGAGAGAGAGAGAGAGAGAGAGAGAGAGAGAGAGAGAGAGAGAGAGAGAGAGAGAGAGAGAGAGAGAGAGAGAGAGAGAGAGAGAGAGAGAGAGAGAGAGAGAGAGAGAACGAGAGAGAGAACGAGAGAGAGAGAGTGAGAGACAGAGAGAGTCAGACAGTCAGACAAACAGGCAGCCTCACACAGAAGGGGGAGAGGGACTAACAATTATATCATACAGTATATCTAAATAATTTTTTCGAAAATTACATTTCCTCAATCGTTTGAACATATTTCGAAATACCACAAAATATAATCACTTTAACTGGAAATTATAGATTATGCATTCAAATACAGATTTGTTTATCATTCAAAGCATTTAATAGAGACATTTAAACGATTTTGTGAACCGATAAAACAATTATGTTTTGGTTTTAATGTTGTTTGTTAATGTTATATATTTTTTTTAAATTTTCGATTTGCATTTTTCATTTGTGAATCTAATAGAAAAGGGAGAAAGGGCGAGAATAGGAGAGGATGAAAGGGAGAGACAGAAGGACAGATGAAAGCGTGGACGAATCGACAGAAAGATGGACAAGGGAAAGGACAAACAGACAGGGAGGAAGAAGGAGGAAGAGCGAAACAAAAAGAAAAAAGGTAGGGGAGAAAGAGAGATAGAAGAGGGAAATAAAGAGAGAGAAAACTGAAGTAAAGAAAGAAAATCGACGAGATAAAGAGAGTGGAAAGAGAAATAAAGAGAGAGACGAATAATCAGGAGAGAGAAAAGAGAAACAAAGAAAGGAAAGAGAAATAAAGATTGAGAAAAGAAATAAGGAGAGGAAAGAGGAATAAAGAAAAGGAAAAGAAAAAAAGGAGAAAGAAAAGAGAAATAAATATAGGGAAAAGAGAAATAAAGAGAGGAAAAAATAAAGAGAAGAAAAAGAAATAAACAGGAGAAACAAAAGAAAAATAAAGATAGGGAAAAGAGAGATAAAGAAAGAAAAGAAAAAAATAGCGAATATATGTTTATTTCTTTTTCTTCTTTCCTTATTTATCTATATTCTTTATCATACAACACTGAATATGCCGAGAGAAAAATAATGTTCAGAAATCTGCAACAAGGGAACGGAATTTATCATTTGCATCGACCCTTGTCATGGATTGCATGAATTTGAAGAGGAAATTGTCCTAAAATCGGGACAAAGCTCTGACACCCTCCCTCTCCTCCCTGCCCTCCGCTTGCCCCCCCCCCTCTCCCTCCCTGCCCTCCGCCTGCCCCCCCCCCCTCTCCCTCCCTGCCCTCCGCTTGCCCCCCTCCCTCTCCCTCCCTGCCCTCCGCTTGCCCCCCTCCCTCTCCCTCCCTGCCCTCCGCCTGCCCCCCTCCCTCTCCTCCCTGCCCTCCGCCTGCCCCCCTCCCTCTCCTCCCTGCCCTCCGCCTGCCCCCCCCCCCTCTCCTCCCTGCCCTCCGCCTGCCCCCCTCCCTCTCCTCCCTGCCCTCCGCCTGCCTCCCCCCCCCTCTCCTCCTCGGCCTCCCTCCCAGATAGATAGATAAATAGATAGAGAGATAGATAGATAGATAGATAGATAGATAGATAGATAGAGAGAGAGAGAGAAAGAGAGTTGAGAGAAAGATATAAACCACACACACACACACATAAATATATATATTATATATATAAATAGAGAGAGAGAGAGAGAGAGAGAGAGAGAGAGAGAGAGAGAGAGAGAGAGAGAGAGATTGAGAGAAAGAGAGAGAGAGAAACGAGAGAAAGAGATAGATAGATAGATAGATAGATAGATAGATAGATAGATAGAGAGAGAAACTAAAAAGAAAAAGAAAAAAAAACGAAACGAAATAGCGTCGAAACGAACAGCCAGCGATCAAACCCAATCACCAATCACCAATTGAATAAACACAGCAGAAAAAAATGGCCTCGTTAAAGTGTCTTGTTTACACTGAGGATCGTCTGTTTTAATCCAGTATATTTTCGCAATTTCGCAATTTGGCTATTTTCCATGTTGGCACTTTTGTGTACGTCATTCTGTTCTTTCTTTTTCTAAAAAAATATTTTGACGTTGATATTGCTTTTATTTTTTATCTTTCTCGTGAAGGTAAAGAGAGTAATTTGAGATTTTGGTAAAGTGGTGGTTCTTGTTTTTTTTCATTTCTATTTGTTTTTCTTTTCTATCTCTCTCTCTCTTCTCTCCTTCTCGTGTTCTTTTTACCTTTCTGTTTTTCCCTTTCTCTCTCTTTCTCTCCTCTTCCTCTTGGCTTTCCTTCCCTTTCTCTATTTCTCTTTCCCTCCCCTACCCATTTCTTTAATTAGTCTTTCCCTTCCTCTACCCTTCCCCCCAAATACCCATCTATCTCCTCTTCATCTCCCCTTCTCATCCCTTCCCTTTCTCCTGTACCCTCCATATACTTTAATTTACCCATTATCCCTACCCATACCCCTCCCATACATCATGCCCCATTACCCACTACCCATAACCATACCCCTCCCATACACCATGCACCATACACGCGAAGTACCCATTGCCCCCTCATACCCCTCCCATACCCCATACACCCGCAGTACCCATTACTCATCCTCACACCCCTCATAACAGCTTACTACTCTCATCCCTTCTCTCCCCCCCCCCTCCTAATACCCCAGCACTTCAATACCCATCTGGAATAGCCCCCTCAACCCCCCCCCCCCCCCCACCACCACCGCATGCGAGCTCGATCGTTGAAGTTGTTTCGTGACTGTGAGGGAGTGGTAAATGGGAGAGAGAGAGAGAGAGAGAGAGAGAGAGAGAGAGAGAGAGAGAGAGAGAGAGAGAGATGAGAGAGAGAGAGAGAGAGAGAGAGAGAGAGAGAGACAGAGAGACAGAGAGAGAGAAGGGAGCCTTGAAGAAGGGTAGCGAATAGGATAGTTGGGGGAGGGGATGAAAATTAATTGAATGTTAAATGACATAGAAAAAGAAAGAAAGAGAGGACGAGAATAAATAGAGGAAGAGAAGTGAAATAGATACATAAAGAATAAAAGGAGAAATGGAAGTAAGAGAAGGTATAAAATAAGACATAATTGGGGTGGGGGAGTAAGAAATAATAAAGTTGAGATTGAAGAAATGAAAGCGAGAGGGAAAGACGAAGAAAATAAAAAAGATAGATGGTAAAAAAAGTGGATGGAGGAAGGAAAGAGGGAAAACATAGAATTAAGATAAGAGAGAAAAAAGAAAGAATGAAAGTAAGAGGAATTAAAAAATGTGGGAAAAAGGAAATAGATGAAATAGATAAGAAAGATAAGAAATAAATAATGTACATACAGAATCGAAAGAATAAAAATATGGATGGATAGGTAATAAACACTAAAAAAGGGTATAAAGGAACGAATGAGGAAGGGGGAATGACAAACGAAATTATGGAAAAAAAGGGGTAAAATGCTTCCAAAAAGTGAAAGGGTTTAGTAAATGTCCTCACCTTTTATGAATATATTTCATGTTTTATTTATATATATATTTTCATTTCTTTTCCTTTTTTTGCGTTTGTGTATTGTTGTAAAAGGGATTAAACGGCCGTTATTTATTTTATTATTATTATTTTTTTTTATCTTCGTGGATGGTATGGTGAGCAAGGGGGAAGGAAGGGGGGTGGGGGTGAGGGGGAGTGAATCTGTGGTCATCGCTATTTTTTTCATCATCGTCGTCATTTCATCTTAATCTTGAGGATATTAATTTTTATTCGTATAGTTATTATCATTATCGATGGTCGGAATGGGAATTATGGAGGGGTATGTATTCTTGTAATGGTAATAACAAGAATAATGATAATAATCGAAATGATGTCGATAATATCCTTATCACCATTATGTTTATCACCACCATCATTCACATTATAATCATCATCATCATCATTCTCACCATTATAATTAACATCATCATCATCATTCTCACTATCATAATTAACATCATCATCATCAATCTCACTATCATAATTAACATCATCATCATTCTCACTATCATAATTAACATCATCACCATCATCATTCTCACCCTCATAACTACCACATTCATCACCACCATCATCCCCATTATGATTATCACCATTACCATTCTTACCATAATCATCACCTTCATCTTATCTCAGTCCCCATCCCATCCCCCCAACCCCCCCTTCTCACCCCATCCCACCCCTCTCACCCCTCTATCCCCGGCTTTGACCCCACCGTGACAGGCAGCCTTGACCGGACATCCCAAAAGCCTTATCTCGGAGTTTATAAGACTCGGCAAATGCGAAAAGTTTATTATTTTTATTTTTTTTTGTCTTCTCTCCCCAACTCTTGTTTTGTTTGCTCGCGAGTGTTTCAGAGACATTAATCAACACGACTTGACTGGAGTTGGTGCGAAAACTGTCTTCAAAGGAGTCACGCCTTGCTGACTGCGTTGTGTGGCGGGGGTGGCTTGGTGTGGGTGTGTGTGTGTTGGGGTTGCTATGCGTGCGTGTGCTAACAGGGTGGTGGCTGTTGGGTGCTACAGGTGTGTTGGCGTTGGGGTGGTTTGGTATGTGTGTGTTAGAGGGTGGCTTGCGTGTGGCCTTTGTGTATAAAGGCAGCTTGGTGTGGGTGTTGGGGTGGCTTGAAGGTATGTGTGTGTGTTGGGGTGGCTTGCGTGTGTGTGTGTTGGGGGTGGTCTTGGTAGAGTGTGTGGTGTTGGAGAAGCTGCATATGTGTGTGTTGGGGATGGCTTGGTATGTGTGTGTTGGGAGTGGCTTGGTGTGTGTGTATTAGGATGGCTTGGTGTGTGTGTGTTGGGGTGGCTTGGTATGTGTGTGTTAGTGGCTTGGTGTGTCTGTGTTGGGGGTGGCTTTGGTATGTGTGTGTTGGTGTGGCTTTGGTGTGTGTGTTACAGGGTGGCTTGATATGTGCGTGGGTGTTGGGGTGGCTTGGTGTGTGTGTGTTGGGGGTGCCTTATGGCATGTATGTTTTAGGAGATGGCTTGGTCATGTGTGTGTGTTGGGGGTGGCTTTGTTGTCGATGTTTTGGGGGTGGCTTGTAGCATGTGTGCGATGGAGGTGGCTTTGTATGTGTGTATTGGGATGGCTTGGTATGTGTGTTAGGGTGGTTTGATATGTGTGTGTTGGTGTGGCTTGGTATGTGTGTGTTGGGAGTGGGTTGGGTTGGTTTGGCATGTGTGTGTTGGCGTTGGGGTGGCTTAGTATGTGTGTGTGTTGGCGTTGGGGTGGCTTAGTATGTGTGTGTGTTGAGGAGGCTTGGTATGTGTGTGTTGGGATGGCTTTGTATATGTGTGTTAGAGTGGCTTGGCATGTGTGTGTTTGGGTGGCTTGGTATGTACGTGTTGAGGTGGGTTGCTAGGTGTATGTTGGCGTTTGGGTGGCTTTTATGCATGTGGATGTGACAGGTGATTTAGAGTGGCTTAGTATGTTATTGTTGGAATGGGTTGCTATGCTGTGTGTGTTGAGGTGATAATGTTATGTGTGTGAATTGGAGTGGGGTGTTGTGTTTGTGTGTGTCTGTGTTTATGTGTGTGTGTGTATGTGTGTGTGTGTATGTGTGTGTGTGTATGTGTGTGTGTTTGTGTGCGTTTGTGTGTGTATCTGTCAAATTCTGTGTCGTTGAGTTCTTATGGTTTGTGGTTATGTATGTATTTGTGTACGTCCGTTTGTGTATGTACATGTTCGTGCCTACGTGCATGTACATTTGTATAATGGAGGATGTGGTCGGTACGCGCATTAACAAGTGCATCTCAATTCATGTTAGAACTGATGTCTCATCCTCATGTTTTTGTGTTTCCTCTTTGACACGTGATAAATTTCCCTTCACATATATTATGTTAATTATGTTTACATTTTCTTTGGCCTCGGAAACAAAAGGCGGGATGAGAGGAGATATTATAGAGAACAAAGAACATAACCCTGAGCCCTCGCGAAGAGAGAAGAGCGAAAAAAGTAGAAGTAGGAGCGGTGGAGATGCTCAACACTAACTGCAGTGGAGACGCCCAGGCACTTCTCCATAGACACTCTAATTTTGTGTGTCCATTCTACTCTGTCTCTCTGTCTCTCTCTCTCTCTCTCTGTCTGTCTATCTAGCTCAGTCAATTTCTCTCTCTGTCTATCTCCCCTCTCTCCCTGTCTGCCTCTCTCTCTCTCTCTCTCTCTCTCTTTCTCTCTCTCTCTCTCTCTCTCTCTCTCTCTCTCTCTCTCTCTCTCTCTCGCTCTCGCTCGCTCGCTCGCTCACATAGACACTTACCTCACACACACACAAACACACACAAAGTACACGGTCGCGTGTATAGAAGACTACACACACACGCATACACATTTAGCCACAAAACTCATCAGGGTGAAGGCCGGGGTAAACAGACCCAGGTTCCATGTGAAGAATTCAAGTTATAATTCATGAGCAGGTTCTCACTCCCTTTCTCTCCTCTTGCCCCCCTCTCACTCTCTCTCTCTTCTCGCCCCCTCTCTGTGCTTCTCTCTCTTCTGCTTCTATCTATGTATCTATCTGTCTGTCTATCTGTCTGTCTGTCTGTCTTTCTGTCTATCTGTATCTCCATCCCTCCCTCTCTCTGTCTCTGTCTGTCTAGCTAGCTCAGTCTCTTTCTCTATCTGTCTCTTGATCTTTCTGTCTATGTTCCTTCTATCCCTATCTGTCTGTCTGTCTGACTCTCTCTCTCCCTCTCTCTCCCCCCTCTTCTCACTATCTCTTTCTTCTCTTTCCCTTCTCCCATCTCTATTCGAACCTCCATTCAGTTTTCTCTCTCCTCATCTCCTTTCATTCCTCCATTTACCGCTTTCCATCATCTCAAAAGCCCCTTTCGAGTCCTGAGACTTCCTAAGACTTAAAAAGGGAGAATAATGGCAGTGACGTTTGGCCATGAGTGCACTCCAGGTACCTGCAGAGGCCCGTACGGAAAGCTGCCACCGGGCCGTAAAATGGAATTAAGTTATTGAAACAAGGCGAGTCGGCCGTAGAGTTGTGTCGGGTTCCCTGTCCGTGTCTAAAGTCTTACGAGAGAGGGAGAGAGAGTTTGACATGAAACCTTGATGGCGTCAGGGTTTCTGGAAGACGAAAGTTGCTTGATTTATGTATGAAGGTTCTTGGGTCGACGTCACCGTTATTGAGTAAAATGGTGCTGAGATTAACGTCATTGTTGGTGCTAAGTGAGTTCGAGCGGAGAACCAGGTCTGCATTGTCGGCGCTTACTATTTTGTTTACCTTCTGTGCTTCTATTTTTGTCTTTGTGCTTGTTAATGAGCATTGAATTAGCGGCCAGTTATCTGCGATTGTGTCTAGGCTAAATTCTAGTTAGTACAGGTAATTAGCGTTAATCTGTTTAGGTGCATTAGTCTCGTGTTTGAGTGTGCATTATTAATTTTGTTTTTCTTGTTCTTCTTCAAGCACTAATCTTTATTACGAAGATATCGCAAAGGCAGTATCTCTCCATATCATCTACTTTCACAGCATTTTCCATGAGTGTTATCTTAGCTTTATATGCGCGAGCGCACACACACACACACACACACACACACACACACACACACACACACACACACACACACACACACACACACACACACGCACGCACACACACACACACACACAGACACACACACACACATATATATATATTTTTTCATTGCCATTCTGACACAGGCTGTGTGTCCATCATATAGAACATACAGACTTTAGGAAAATGTTCAAACTTTTCCTTAATTGTTTTTCGGATTCAAATGGGAAATCGTTGGGAGCAATAACACGCGACCATTGTGAAGTTTGGAGATGCGGCGGATCGCTTATGTTGTGTAAATATTTGAGTGCGTGTGAATAAACTTGATAAACCTGATAATGAAGTATTGTTTTCCTTGGTCCTCCCCCCACCCCCCTCACCCCCATCCCACTTAACCCCTCTCTCATACGCCTTTTACTCTTCACGCCATTCGTAAAGCA
>NC_091567.1:35311373-35316373 GCF_042767895.1 Penaeus vannamei
CTCTCTTCTCTCTCTTCTCTCTCTCTCTCTCTCTCTCTCTCTCTCTCTCTCTCTCTCTCTCTCTCTCTCTCTCTCTCTCTCTCTCTCTCTCTCTCTCTCTCTCTCTCTCTCTCTCTCTCTATATATATATATATATATATATATATATATATATGTATATATATACATATGTATATATGTATATATATGTATATATATATATGTATATATATATATATATATATATATAAACATATATATATATATAAATATATATATATATACACATATATATATATACAATACAAATAACGAAACTATTCTGCCGTGAGCAAAGGCATTCAGGGCTTTGCATGTATGTATGGCACATGGCCCATTTCAGAACTGTTGGGAGGGTCATACCATGGGAGTGAGCCTACATAGCTAACGTTTTTTTCAGGTATGCTATTTTTTATGGTGGCAGGAGTAGGGTGCGGGAATTACTGGGAGGGGGAGGGGGTGGTCGTGTTTTCGAGTAGGTTTGGGGTCGTAGAGAGTTAGGGGAGGGGAGGGGGGGAGAGGGGAAGAGGGTGGTCGTGTTTTCGAGTAGGCTTGGGGTCGTAGAGAGTCAGGAGGGGAGGGGAGGGGGAGGGGGAGGTCGTGGTCGATCTCAATTGCCTTGATTGACTTATTTCTGTTTACGACCGCGAGTGTTGGTTTTGTGTATTGTTTTCTATTTCTTGTTCGCTAATTTCCAAAAAGCGTATATAAACTATAAAGTAGTTGTTATTGTGGTCATTTTGTGACGAACACTTTTTCCTTCTCCTCCTCCTTTTACTTCTCCGCCTCCTCCTCCCCCTCGTCCTCCTATTCTTCTTGTTCCTCCTCCTCCTCCTGTCTCCTGTTCCCTCCTCCAGCTTCTTCTCCCTTCTTCTGCCTCTCCTTCCTCCTCTTCCTGCCTCTTCCTCTTCCTCCTTCTTCTCATCATCTTCATCATCATCATCATCATCCGTATCATTATTGTTTTTATTATCATCATCATTGTTCTTAATATTATATTCATCTTTACTACTACTAATACTATTTCTATTATCATTATTGTTGGCATTATCATCATGGTCATAATTATCATCATTACTAATACTATATACTATTATCACTGGTATTGTTATGAGTATCATTACAACAATACCAATGCACTAACAATAAAGATAACAACAATTATAATAATAGTATTACTGTTTCTTATCATTGTTGTTATTTTGTTATTATCCTTATATCGTTACTCTTAGTATCATTATCATTAAAATTATAATGATTACTAGCATCATTTTCATATCCATATTACTATTGTCATTATTCTTATGATTATGATTGTTATTATGACTGTTGCTGTTAACATTGTTTTCATTATTATCATTATCGTTACTAATATATATCATGTTCTTGATTATCATGATTATCATTATTTTTTCATCATCATTGTTATCATTATTATTATCGTTATGATAATTCTTATTGTAGTCGATGATATCAACTTTATTACTTTTACCATTATCATCGTAGTTACAATCATCACTACTAGCAGTAGCGGTAGTACTATCAGCAGGACAATCATTATTATCTTTTTTACCCAAATCATCTACATAAATAATTCACATCATCATATATTTCGCATTTCTAATCATAAATATTCATATACGAAATTAAAACTAATCTATTCTCATCCCTTCTCTTAATTATCACTGCGTCATCACTACGTCACAGTGGGCGTGGCGAAGGCTGAAGGAGCCAGTGGGCGGAGCTTCCTGGGTACTGCGGGTTAAAGACCAGCTCCGGCATACCTGGGCCTGAGTGCTCTCCGCGGAGGCTCAGGAACAGCACGCAGTCCTTCGCTTTGTGGACTATGACGTAGCGGTCTCGGTCCTCCCCGGCCATCTTTATGACGTCAAAGCCCAATCCTCTGTGGTTCTGGCGGGAAGAATGGGAGGAATTTAATCCTGTTTTGGGAGGGTAATTCGGTTTCGGCTTTGAGGCATTCTCTCTTTCATGCGATGCTCTTTTTTAACTTTATATCCTTATATCTTATATCATATCTTATATATATATATATATATATATATATATATATATATATATATATATACATTTATATATATATACATATACATATACATACATACAGACTCACTCACACAGACACACACACAAACACACACACACTCACACACACACACACACACACACACATATATATATATATATATATATATATATATATATATATATATATATATATATATATATATATATATATATATATATATATAAATATAAATATATGTACGTACATATGTATATACACACACACACGTACACACACACACACATACACACACACACACACACACACACACACACACACACACACACACACACACACACACACACACACACACACATATATATATATATATATATATATATATATATATATATATATATATATGTACGTACATATGTATATATACACACACACACGCACATACATACACACACACACACGCACATACACACACACACACACACGCACATACATACACACGCACACACGTGTGGAATTCATGGTGAACAGATTGCAACAGGAACAACGGAGGGAAGGGCAAGAAAACACACGAATATGCCGAAGGCCTTTTCACTATTGCTTCGTCAGGGCATATGCCCTGACGAAGCAACACACACGCACACACATACACATACACAGACACACAGACACACACACACACACACACACACACACACACACACACACACACACACACACACACACACACATATATATATATATATATATATATATATATATATATATATATATATATATATATATATATATATATATATATATATATATATATATATATATATATATATATATATATATATATATATATATAAATTATATATATATATACATATATATATATATACATACATTACATATATATATATATATATATATATATATATATATATATATATATTTATATATAAATATATATATATATATATATATATATATATATATATATATATATATATATATATATATATATATATATATATATATATATATATATATATTTCTCTTCCACCCCTACACTCTCCCGCCTCTTCATCTCTCCCTTCCCCCTACTCTCTACCCACTCCTACTCCGTCTCCCTCCATATCTCTTTCATTCTCTCTCATCGCTTTTCTCACCAATTGCCCCGAATCGAAGAATAGCTTCCTCGTACGCCTGGCCGCACCGAGAGAATTGGGTACGATAAGTTGGATCCCGTCCGGCAGATCAGCACTAACAAGACGATAATGCGTGGAGCCGAACCTTCCACTTAGCGGCTGAAATCTGTTGGAGGGAAAATTCTGGAATTCATAACAGTTTTTTTTTCATATTTACGTCACTGTGTGGTCAGAGGAGAGGTGTTATTTTCTTCTCCATTTCTTGGATGGTGTGCGGTAGGAAATGATTGTTGGATATGTTATTCGGTGATGGAAATGATTAAGAAAATAATGATGAGGATAATATGTATGCTGCTGCCGCTGATGATAATGATAATAACAGGAATAATGATAATGATAATGATGATAATGATAATAAACAAGATAATAGTAGTGAGAGTTGTGATAATAGCAGGGGGAATGATAACAGTTGAACAAAAATAATGATAATAATGATAATAGTAATTACAAAAATGATATTACATCTACTACTACTACTGCTACAGCTGCTATCAATAATGATAATAATGGTGATGATAATGGTGATATTGATAAGAAAGATAATATCAAAATAATAATAACGATAATAATAATGATAGTAATAATAACAATGATAATGATGGTAATGATAATAACAGCGATAATAGTAATGATAATGATAACAATAATATTAATGATAATAATAGAATAATGATAATCATATTAATGATAATAATAATAAAATAATGATAACGATTATGATGATATTGATAACAATGAGAAGAATAACGATATTAATGATAATGATAATAATGATAATGAAAATGATAACAATTATAATGATAAAAATGATAATGATAGTAATAATGATGATGATGATAACGATATTAGCAATATTAATGATAAGAACAGTAATAATGATAATAATGATTATTATTATCATTATCATTATTATTACCATTATTGTGATAATAATGAAAATGATACTGATAATGATGACAACAAGGATAATGATCACAATAATAATTGTGATTATATTGATAATTATGATAATGAGGATGATGATATTGATAAAAATTATAATAGTAGAAATAACAATCATTATAGTTCTAATGATAACGATAACATTCATTTCAACAATAATAGCAATGGTAATGAGAACAGGAGAACGATAAATGTAATAATAGTATTGTTGAAAAAAAATACAATAGGTGTTTCACTAACTGTTGTTATCTTAAGAATGGAAATAGTCACAATGGTTGTAATGATGCTACTGTTTTTAGTGAGGATGATGAAGATGATGGTGATGATAATTATGATGATAGGACAATAATAATACTGATTAGGTAAATAATGTTACCACTAGCAGCAACAATAGTAGAAGTAGTTGTAGTAGTAGTAGTAGTAATAACAAAAGGAATGATGATAATTTGATGATAATATAATAATTTAGTTTATTCAGTTTTAGTTATTCTGTTTGATGTAATAGGTTGTCAGCTAATTTTGCTTCTAAATTACCTCCTATGTGCTAGGAATGGCCGGGGTTCCCATCTATAAGCGTGCGGGATTTAAACGCAGGTCAGCAAGACTGTTAGACGAGAACGCTACCAGTGCGTCACACAGCACAATAGTAGTAGTAGAAGTAGTAGTAAAAGTAATCGTAGTAAAAATAGTAGTAGCAGTAGTAGTAAAAGTAGTAATAGCAGCAGCAGCAGTAGTAGTTGTAATAGTGGTGGTGGTTATAGTAGTAGCAGCGGCTGGAGAAGCAGTAGTAGTATTAGTAG
>NC_091567.1:35326373-35328952 GCF_042767895.1 Penaeus vannamei
CTCTCCTTTTATTATTGTCTATTTCGGTGAGCTAATGAAACATCACTGAATCAGTGGCGTTTGCTCAGGATCTCACCATCCACACCGGTTATCTTTCTTTTGTGAGGAGGCAAAGCAACTTAACGCTTGCTTCCCCATCATTTAAACCGTTGCTTCTTTGGGTACAATTTGCATATTTACTTTGTCTTGCGAATAAATCACTCTTACCAAGCCAAGGAAATATGATAGAAATAATGAAATCAATCTCCTATACATAAATATCATGAAACTTACTGAATCATCGAACTCTAAGCTTTCGAGCAAATATATAGCGACCATAGCAATAAAACATTCACAAAAGACTGCAGTATTTCGCATGCTTTAAAACCCGGCGGAGAAACAGCAAATCACACATTCACTCCAGAATAGAATATGGATGTCTGCCTTGGAGTGCCACGCAACCCTCTCGCTTTGGTAGGAAATGTGTAAGATAGAATTCAACGTTTCAGTGACATATTACCCCTCTTGCCACTTCACAATAATAATACATGAAAGCGACAATATAATCTCTTGTTTGAAGTTTATAAATGGATGTGGTAGGTCTGCCTGATTAAGACTGACGATTGAAGAATACATACAAATTATTATCTGCAATGCTGTTATATAACTACAGCAGGCAGAGACCTCCCAGCAAGTTCTCCTTGTACAAATATAGATGAATGTGGACGGTGATGTTAATGCGTGATAATTTTCAAAATAATTTCACGGTTTTAAACATCCTAATTGTGGTACTATAAGCAATGCAACATTACATGCATATATTAACTGCATGATACAGAAATATATCACTCTTGTTTTAGTATTTCTTATACCAATGCAATATCCTCTGAATAAAAGCACAGGTAAAGAAAAGGTTTGTGAATGGATGAGAGAGAAAGAGAGGAGAGAGGAGAGAGGTGAGAAGTGAGAAGTGAGAAGTGAGAAGTGAGAAGTGAGAAGTGAGAAGTGAGAAGTGAGAAGTGAGAAGTGAGAAGTGAGAAGTGAGAAGTGAGAAGTGAGAGGAGAGAGGAGAGAGAGAGAGAGAGAGAGAGAGAGAGAGAGAGAGAGAGAGAGAGAGAGAGAGAGAGAGAGAGAGAGAGAGAGAGAGAGAGAGAGAGAGAGGAGGGAAGAGAAGAGAAGAGAAAAGAAGGAAAGACAGACTGACAGACATAAAGACAGGTAGGTGCATAGAGAGAGAAAGAAAATGGAAAAAAAGTGAGGGATGGAAAAAGAGACACCAAGAAAAGCATGAAAAGAAAGAAAAAAAATGTTATCAATAAAACGGGGAGAGACAAGACAAAGAAGGAAGCATGCTAAAAAGTAATAAATCAAGAAAGAAAGAAAGAAAAAATATAGAAAATAGATAAACCAAAGATATTTACGGGTTGACCAGGAAGAGGAAGAAAAGGAAAAAAAGATAAAATAGGAAGGAGGAAGAAAAGGAAATTGATAAAAGAGGAAGGAGGAAGAAAAGGAAAATGATAAAAGAGGAAGAAGGTGAAAGGGTAAAAGACTAAAGACTTACGAGAAACTGGAGGGTGCTGAAGATTTAACGATGACAGATGGTCGCTTTATCTCGCCGACAGATGGTTCGCCTCTAACGGGCTCACCATTTCCGTAATATCCAGGTGATCTAGGGGATTCGATGCCAGGTGGTTCGCTCGCTCCGGGGCCAGGTGGTTTAGCAGACAGGTGGACAGGTGCATCGCCCAACAACCGCGCAGATGGTTCGATAATTCGCTCTCTCGTTGCCTCTTCCTCGGCGACACCAGCTGGTTCACTTGAATTGGTGAGGCAGAGAACCCAAAGATGGTTTTCTTGTCTAACCGCCAGCTGGAGTGCAGGCTCATCGGCTGGGCGGATAATGTACCAGCTGCTGTCCATTTGCTGGAACAAGAAGAGGAATATTCTTAATGCTGGTCATACCATTGCATTAATTATTCACGACTGATTCTAATTATCACCACCTTTGCAGTTGATTACCATCAGCATAGTCTATGATGATGATAATATGTTTTGCACTTTTATCATAGTCTTCCCTAATTATATCACAATTTTCTTCAATGGTATCATCGTGTTATTGGTCTCACCATTGCGATATTTACATGACACGCTAGCGAAATATAAAACTAATATTTGTAATAACAAGCACGAACAACCACCAACGCTTGATTATATTAAGCAAATAGTAATTAGAAAAAATATTGAATAAATAAGCCCAGAAAAAAAAAGATATTTTACATCGTTCCCAGTAAAACAAATTTTCCTCAGATAGAAAAATAAATTAATGTATAACG
Organism: Penaeus vannamei; assembly: GCF_042767895.1. NCBI lineage: Eukaryota > Metazoa > Arthropoda > Malacostraca > Decapoda > Penaeidae > Penaeus > Penaeus vannamei. Next base: position 35,328,689 of record NC_091567.1, read on the forward strand.
TGCTTTATGTTTTTTTCTTTCTTTTTTTCTGACCCGCTAAGCTTTTAGTATATTACTCGATGCGTCTTTTAGACTTCAATATCTAATACAGTAAGTGGGCATATATATATATATATATATATATATATATATATATATATATATATATATATATATATATATATATATATATATGTATGTATATATAGATAGATAGATAGATAGATATATGACATATACATTGGCATACACACGTATACACACACACAAATATATCTATATATC